>NC_069503.1:770545954-770845954 GCF_027579735.1 Bombina bombina | reverse complement strand
CTATTTTGGCCCGACAAGAGGTCTATTGGATCCATAAATTATGCACACTAAAACCTGATGGGTTCAATTCTGAAAATGATCTTATAAATTTTTGGGAGAACTGACTATGAATTTCATGCAAAAAAATCTTTCAATATATGTGTTTATAACAGTGAGTTTAGTATCTTGGTGTGAGGTATTGAGCCATTAGCGTTTATTTATTTATTTGTATTTTGATATCCTACATGAGCCGTGATAATTTTGCTGTTTTTTCTGCTCATCCATTCAAATATTGCCTACTATACCTTAGAATTCTTTATGCTAACGAAAAGTTCAGTATTAATTTACTATCCGTTTATTTCTTCCACTATATTAGTATGTATATATATGCATTTATTTAGAATAAGCTGTTTATATTCCCACTTACAGCCATTAAGTAAGGGGTGTTAATATGCCCAAAATATTTTTGTGTGGTGATGCCTTTAACTATAGAAATGGTGTCTAGAAGGTGTGTGATTTTTTAACCAATGGGTAAATTGTGTAAGATATATAAACTTGTATCACCTGTGAGCATGTATGGTCTATGATTACGACTGAACCCTGCCAAAACTGCTCTTTGCTTCTCTACGCTATTTCTTTGATGCCCATGTGTTTTAACTTTGAATAAAGTATTGACTTTTTTTTTTTTTTTAATTTCCATCATTTATTGATCAAAAGCACACAAAGAAAAAATCACAAACAACGGTGCACTCACCGTAAAGGTTTACATATTACAATCTGTGCGTTCATGTAAAGAAGTAAATCTCAATATGGGATGGAGGCATATATACAGGGAGTGCAGAATTATTAGGCAAGTTGTATTTTTGAGGATTAATTTTATTATTGAACAACAACCATGTTCTCAATGAACCCAAAAAACTCATTAATATCAAAGCTGAATAGTTTTGGAAGTAGTTTTTAGTTTGTTTTTAGTTATAGCTATTTTAGGGGGATATCTGTGTGTGCAGGTGACTATTACTGTGCATAATTATTAGGCAACTTAACAAAAAACAAATATATACCCATTTCAATTATTTATTTTTACCAGTGAAACCAATATAACACCTCAACATTCACAAATATACATTTCTGACATTCAAAAACAAAACAAAAACACATCAGTGACCAATATAGCCACCTTTCTTTGCAAGGACACTCAAAAGCCTGCCATCCATGGATTCTGTCAGTGTTTTGATCTGTTCACCATCAACATTGCGTGCAGCAGCAACCACAGCCTCCCAGACACTGTTCAGAGAGGTGTACTGTTTTCCCTCCTTGTAAATCTCACATTTGATGATGGACCACAGGTTCTCAATGGGGTTCAGATCAGGTGAACAAGGAGGCCATGTCATTAGATTTTCTTCTTTTATACCCTTTCTTGCCAGCCACGCTGTGGAGTACTTGGACGCGTGTGATGGAGCATTGTCCTGCATGAAAATCATGTTTTTCTTGAAGGATGCAGACTTCTTCCTGTACCACTGCTTGAAGAAGGTGTCTTCCAGAAACTGGCAGTAGGACTGGGAGTTGAGCTTGACTCCATCCTCAACCCGAAAAGGCCCCACAAGCTCATCTTTGATGATACCAGCCCAAACCAGTACTCCACCTCCACCTTGCTGGCGCCTGAGTCGGACTGGAGCTCTCTGCCCTTTACCAATCCAGCCACGGGCCCATCCATCTGGCCCATCAAGACTCACTCTCATTTCATCAGTCCATAAAACCTTTGAAAAATCAGTCTTGAGATATTTCTTGGCCCACTCTTGACGTTTCAGCTTGGGTGTCTTGTTCAGTGGTGGTCGTCTTTCAGCCTTTCTTACCTTGGCCATGTCTCTGAGTATTGCACACCTTGTGCTTTTGGGCACTCCAGTGATGTTGCAGCTTTGAAATATGGCCAAACTGGTGGCAAGTGGCATCTTGGCAGCTGCACGCTTGACTTTTCTCAGTTCATGGGCAGTTATTTTGCGCCTTGGTTTTTCCACACGCTTCTTGCGACCCTGTTGACTATTTTGAAAGAAACGCTTGATTGTTCGATGATAACGCTTCAGAAGCTTTGCAATTTTAAGAGTGCTGCATCCCTCTGCAAGATATCTCACTATTTTTGACTTTTCTGAGCCTGTTAAGTCCTTCTTTTGACCCATTTTGCCAAAGGAAAGGAAGTTGCCTAATAATTATGCACACCTGATATAGGGTGTTGATGTCATTAGACCACACCCCTTCTCATTACAGAGATGCACATCACCTAATATGCTTAATTGGTAGTAGGCTTTAGAGCCTATACAGCTTGGAGTAAGACAACATGCATAAAGAGGATGATGTGGTCAAAATACTCATTTGCCTAATAATTCTGCACTCCCTGTATCTGTAAATAACACATAACATAACAAGTAAAATAACCAAAACAAAACAAAACAGTACTGATCATTTTCATCATCTTTGCGTTGGGAAAAGTTAGTGTTTCTTTATACTAAATTTATTAAAATCCGGGTTGTATAGTTCAATATGAAATAATCTCTAAAGTGCCACCCAAATCCAGGGACATATTGCTAATAACCCTGTGTAGGATATGTTTCTCATGTTTCTTACGATGCAGAGGGGATCCCCCGACTCCATCTCTAAAAGTCAGTCAAGGGAAAGTTGCATGAGGGCCAATGTGAGTTAATGTTCAGTTGGGGGTAATGAGTCTTCCCAGAGGAATCTCACATTCTGAAAAAATTCAAGTCTCAGTCTCTTTAAGTATCCAAATTCCTCTAGGCCTAACAGTTCGTTTACTTTTGTTAGCCACATCTGTCCTGTCGGGGATATGGGCATTTTCCAGTGTAAAGCTTTTAGAGCTTTAGCTCCATTAATACCGATTTGTAGTAATTGTCTTCTGAGTCTACATGGTATTTGGGGAAGTCTGTTCAGAAGGGCAATATGGGGTGTCAGGCGTAGTTCTTTGATTAACCCTTTCCTAAAATGAGTTTCTATAAATTGCCAAAATTGTGTTAATATTTCGCAGTCCCACCACATGTGTAGATAACTGCCTCTCTTTTTGCAGCCTCTCCAACATTGATCGCTGGAGGATGGGTAAATAGAGCGTAATCTTGCTGGAGTCAAATACCAGCGTGTGAGCACTTTAAAATTTAATTCAAGGAGTTTCGGAGAGGTTGAGGACTTTTTCGTGTTTTGGAATATTAACCACCATTCCTCCCCGCTTAAAGTATCACCAAGTTCCTTATGCCAGTTGTTAGTATAAGCAGGTAGTTCTGTCTTCATATGTGTCTGTAATATACTACGTATTTTGGAAAGTGAGTGTGGTATCGGTGTATTGGCCGAGCAAATGTTCTCAAATGGGGTCAATTGCCTTAGATAGTCTGTTTGAAATGGTGTTGTATTGACGAAGTGTGTGAGTTGACTATACTTTAGCCACGAATAATATGCCCCCTGTGCTACCTCCCGTATTTCTTTCTACTTACGAGTTTCCCCTCTCGGACAAACTCTTTTAAAGGAGTGGTATATCCCCATTCCGTTTTTCTCTGAAAGTTTCTGTCCAGCCCTCCCGTTAGTTCTGCATTTAATGGGATAGGAAAAAGGGGCGATCTAGGTCCAGAGATGTCCCTTCTTTTGTGTTTGATTGTTTCCCATGTGTCAAAGAAGTGTTGGTGTATCGGGAGTGTTGTGCATTGGAGGGGTCTTAAGGGTTTAGGGACCCAGCAAAGGGCTCCTACAAATGGGACTTTCAATATTTGAGAGTCAATGGATATCCAAGCTTTGTGTCCTGATGTGTTTTGCCAATCGTAGACTCTCTGGAGTACTATCGCATCTAGGTATAGCCGTATGTCCGGCAGGCCTAAACCTCCCGCTGAAGTAGGTCTGTATAGTGTAGCTTTATTTATTCGTGGTTTGCCAATACCCCATATGAATCTATTTATATGGTTCTGAAGTCTCAGAGGGAACCAGCCTGGTAAGGCTATAGGTAAGGCTTGTAGCGTATGTAGGATTCTTGGGAGGGTTGTCATTTTTATACACTGTATCTTGCCCCACCAGGACAAAGGTTTTGTCGCCCAAGTGTTTAGGTCTTTCTGGGTTGATAACATGATGGCTTCAAAGTTCTTTTTAAAGAGAGTGGTAGAGTTTGGGGACAGGAAAATACCCAGGTATTTTATAGCGTCTGTCTTGAGTGTGAGTGGGCAGATCTCTGCTAATTTAGAAAATTCTTCTCGCCTAAGGGATATGTTTAGTAGTTCTGACTTAGTTGTGTTTACAGCAAAATTGGAGAACCTCCTAAATTTGTTGAGCTCGAGCATAATTTCTTTCAAAGATTGGGCCGGGTCTGTAACTGTAAAGAGGACATAGTCCGCGTAAAGTGCTACTTTAAAGCTATGTGGGCCAATTTCTATACCTTTTATGGTGTGGTTGTTTCGTATGTGAGCGGCCATTACCTCCATGGTAAGTATGAACAGCAGGGGGGATAGGGGGCATCCCTGTCTTGTGCCGTTTTTAATCGTAAAAGGGTGGGACAATATACCATTTGCTTTGACTTTTGCTGTGGGGTGGGCATAAAGACTGAATATTCTGTTACACATTCGGGGCCCCATCCCTATCTCAATAAGTGTGTCTTTGAGGAATTGCCAATCTAGCCTGTCGAAGGCCTTCTCGGCATCTGTTGCCAAGAAGACCGTCGGCACCTTATAGTGTTTGGAGTAGGACATAAGGGTCAGGGCTCTTATGGTATTATCCCTAGCTTCCCTATGGGGCACAAACCCAACCTGGTCTGTATGAATAATATCTTCTAGCAGCCTATTCAGTCTTTTAGCTAAGATCTTGCCTAGAATTTTAAGGTCCGCATTTGAAAGTGATATAGGCCTGTAGCTTTTAGTGTCTGATGATATTTTCCCCTGTTTTAGGATAACTGAAATATGGGCCTGTTGCATTTCTCTAGGAAGCACTTTCCCGTCATCTATAGTTTTAAATAGGTTTAGAAGGTGCGAGGCCAGGGAGGTTCTAAATGTTTTATAGTAAATATTAGTGAACCCATCAGGGCCTGGGCTCTTCCCAGAGGGTAGTTTTGCGATTACTGAGAGGATTTCCTGAAGTGAGATAGGTGCCTCAAAATTCTCTTTTAATGTTGTCTGTATTTTCGGAGGTTGGCTTCTTTTATGTATGTCCGGAGCTCAGTCAGCCTGTTTGGGGATTTATCTGATGGTAGATTGTATAACTCTGAGTAATAAATTTTGAATTGTTCTGCTATTTCTCTGCTTTCAATGAGATGTTGGCCCGCTGGTGTCACCAATTCATGGATGTGGGATTTTGTGGTTTGTTGGTTAAGTAATCTGGCTAATCTGGGTCCTGCTCTATTACCTTTGAAGAAGTAGATTTTTTTCAATGCTAGGGCCTTTCTCTGTGCCTCTTTAGAAAGAATAGTGTTTATATCTTGTCTAGTTTTAGTTATCTGTGATAGAAGTGTTTTATCTGATGGGTTATTCTTGTGTTGTGCCTCTAGTTTGTACAGCTGTGTCGTTAAATTAGTCACTGAGGAACGATATTGCTTTTTCATTTTAGCTGATTGCTTAATACATTCCCCCCTGATGAACGCCTTGTGTGCCTCCCAGATAGTTCCCGGGAGTGAGTCACTAGTACAGTTAAATTGGAAATATTCAGTCAATGCTTTTTGTAATGTTTCTTGTATTGGGGGGTAATGAAGGAGTGAATCCTCTAATCTCCAGGTGTAGGGGATTGTTGGAATCTCGGGCCACTCTAATTCTAAATATACCGCCGAGTGGTCAGACCCCGCTGTAGGTCGAATATCTGAGTCTCTCAGGAGGGATAAATGGTGTCTGTCAATAAATAGGTAATCAATTCGGGTGTATGTTGCCCAAGGATGTGAATAAAAAGTATAGTTGTATTGTGTTGGATGTTGTATGCGCCAGGTGTCTATAAGGCCCAATTCTTTTATACACGATAGGGTTGTGTTTGGAGCTCTAGATTTCGCCTGTCCGTGTTTTGTAGACGAATCCATGATTGGGTCTAGTACAGTGTTAAGGTCCCCTCCAATCACAATTAGACCTTTCTTGTGTTCTAGAACCAGGGAGAGTACTTTTTGAAAAAATTTTCATCTACGACTAAGTGGGGCATAGATGTTAACTAGGGTAATTGGTTTATTAAACAGGAGACCTGTGAGAATAAGGATCCGTCCCTCCGTGTCTGTGATTCTGTTATGTAACTGGAAATGGAGGAGTTTGTGGAGTAGTATACTAACACCTTGCTTCTTGGCGTGGTATGCGTTATGGTAGTTTGTGGGGAAGTCTTTTGAAGTCAGAGAAGGCTCTGCACCTGCTATAAAGTGGGTCTCTTGTAAAAAGATGATTGAATGAGAGTAGGCGGCAAAGTGTTTAAGAGCAACAGACCGCTTATTTGGTGAATTAAGGCCTTTCACATTTTGTGAAATAATCTGTATTCGTGGGACTGTCATGGTCATGGGGGTAGTAACTGTCAGTCAATTTCATCTCACCTGAGAGTAGGGAAGATATGGAGTTCGGAGGCATCCCCCGGGGTCTAAGTGTTTTGATAGAGCTACAGAGAGGTATCAATGTTTCAAGTAGTAAAAGACAACCTGGATTCTGAAATAAAAAACCAACAGTGTTAGATATGAAATTACAATCGATCAGTATGAAAGACAAACAATAACAAACAAACAAAAGGAATACCTTACAAACATTCCTAAAATTACTCATCATAGGATTATAGACAGAGCTAAACTAGTTCTGTAATTCTAACTAAACGGTGAGTGGGTGGGGGGAAGTAGGCTGATGGTTGTGCCTGTCCACTCTATTTTGGGTACAAAATATTTATTTTTCAAACATATCAAATAGTGATATAAGTCTCATTCAACTGGGTTTACTGATAGAAAGCTGGATAATCTCTATATAATGCCCTCTAGCAGAGCAAAGCTATTAAAAAGAGAAAAGGAGTTAAGAGTTACTGTCATTTTTGTCATGGTATGTCCGATGATCTTGCAGGGGAGTCTGACGCCATTGTGTTTCTCCTCTTTGTAGGTCTAGTTGACCAACTTCTTCTTTGTGATTTAGGTGATAAAGATCTTTCTTGGCCTCCTTTTCCTGAGGTCTCTGTGATCTTGGGTAGAGATGGTGGTGCAATATTCAACTGCCTGCAGAACTGTTCCAAATCATCTGGGTTTCGGTATACAAATGTTTTTTCATCCTTCAGGACCTTGATGGCAAAAGGGAAGCCCCATCGGTATGCTATTCCCAGATCTTGTAAATGTAGAGTTAAGTATCTGGCTTCCTTACGTTTGGCCAAGGTGATTGGGCTAAGGTCAGGATAGATCTGAATGGCGTCTTCACCAAAGTAAAGTGGGGATTTCTTTCTGGTTGCTTTTAAAAGGTTTTCTTTATCCTTAAACTTGTGACAGCACAGAACTACATCTCGTGGTGGCATACTGTCTGGAGGTTTTGGCCTTAGGGCTCTGTGGGCTCTGTCCAAGGCAATAGGTTCTTTCTCGGGATCTAATAAATATTTGAACAAATTTTGTAAATAGGAGGGCAGTTGTTGTGGTAACATTTTTTCTGGTATGCCTCGAATTCGAAGGTTCTGCCTCCGGCCTCTGTTATCGAGGTCTTCCATTTGTATCTGTAAACGTTCAATGGCTTCGGATTGAAAATGAAAAGCTTGTGTGGTATTATCTGAGGCTTTATTTGTTTCCTCCATTTGGTCCTCTAACTCTAACACCCTATCACCCAGCTCACGGATATCTCTCTTAACTTCTGCTAGACCATCTTTTATAGCTTTACTCACTTGTTGCATTATAGCAGAGAGGTCCGCTTTAGTGGATAGAGCTTTTAGATTTGCGTGTGTTATGGGTGTCTTATCCTCTATTGATGTAGGAGCTTGTGAGGTGTGATCTGTAGGGTCAGAGAAATGTAGGTCAGGCTCTGTAGTCAGAGAAGTATCATGGCTCTTGAAATAAGCATTCAGTTTGCCTCCTGTGTTTGTATTTCCCTTTAAAAGCTTATCTCCTTTGGTTTTACTCTTTGAGGCCATCTTATGTCTAAGTTCTCTGCAGCTTGATATAAGGGATCGTGTTCTGTCCAGCAATATGTATTTAGAAATTGATAGGCCGCACGATTTTCACGCTGTATATTCCTGTAGTGCGCACTTTCAAATACCACAAGGCCTTTTCTGTTCAGGTAGGCATGAGTATCAGCCTAAACAATGAGTGGTCACAGGTAAAAGCAGAGCGCCGTACAGGGCTGTTATATAGGGCCTGTTCAGTCTTAATAGCCCGGTAATATGTGAATGGCGCAGTCTCTTTTTATTTATATGCGTGTGTCTGGCATTTTACCTTAGGTCCGTAATTTAGCTGGTCTGCAGGGTCTTGAAGTAATGATCTTCTCAGGAGATCTATAAACAAGCTGTGTCTCCGGATCGGTAGCTAGTGCCTCTATGTAATAACTCGCCGCAACGAGTGTGCTGATAGCGTGGTTCTTACTGTGCTGCGTCGTCCCTCTGCAACAGGCCGCACCAAGACTTCGTCTAATTCCGTTTTTCGGTCATAGGGATCTCTTTTCTCCTGTGCCTGACGTTCACCCAGCTTTCTTAAGTGATATCTTGTAGGGCATATCCCAGTTTTGAGCGATTATATGTTATTTATTGCCCATTAGAGCAGTTGTCTGTCGGAGCTCTAACTTGATGCGACCATCAGGATTGCTGGCTGGCTCCGCCCCCAAAGTATTGACTTTTTAATATATTTTTTTTGTTCCTTGGATTCTTTTTTCTACTATTTTGGGAGGGAGAGGAGCCCTCCTATTCCTTGTTGGAACAAGTTCTTTCCCAGCCTTGGAGTTTGTCCCGACGAATTGAGGCAAATTGAGTTCTATCGTTTTATCGCTATACACAGCATTGCAGCGTCACACATGTTAGCTGTACTGGAGCAGCGTCTGATGTCACCCGGAAGTGCTGAAGGAGTACACACCGGCTGGAGACGCCGAGGAGAACAGTCCGCTCAGACTTCGTGAAGAGGTGTTTTGCAACGGAGCAGATATACACCATAGAGGTGAGCGGAACGTTCCCCGATTGTGGAGTGAGTGGAGATTGTATACCCACCTACCTTGTCGGGTGGAGACCGGAGAGCCTTCCTCGGAGTGGTGAGTCAGACCTGGTATCGACGCTTATGTTCTTTTTGCTGTGTTCACTCTGCATAATTCTTCAGTTATAGCTTTGCCATTAGCTGATTACACAGAACATTTGGGACATATTGATTTCCAGTTGCTCAATCACACACAGGGACTTTGCACGTATGTTTTTTTCACATTATCCCTGCAAGTATTTATCAGCTAGATTACTAGTTTTGAGCGCTATAGGTATTTTAACGACCGCTAAAAAAGCGGCGTTATTTCACCTCCCTATAGCACTGGTGTTACAGGTTTTGAAAAAGCAGGTTTGGCGTGGCATTGAGCTCCATACCGCACCAAAAACAAGCGCTGCTTTGACGTGCTTGTGCAGCCGGCAAAAAAAGCCTAACACCTGCGATCACGGAAACAAAAGCTCCGTAATGCAGCCCCATTGATGTCTATTGGAAAAAAGAATATAATGTTTAAACCTAACACCCTAACATAAACCCTGAGTCTAAACATCCCTAATCTGCTGCCCCTGACATCGCCGCCACCTACATAAATTATTAACCCCTAATCTGCCGCCTCAACATTGCCGCCACCTACATAAGTTAATAACCCCTAATCTGTCGTCCCCAACATCGCCGCCACCAACATAATGTTATTAAACCCTAATCTGCCGCCCCCAACATCGCCACCACCTACAGAAAACTATTAACCCCTAATCTGCCACTCCCGATGTCGCCTCCACTATACTAAAGTTATTAACCCCTAAACCTTTGGCCTCTCACATCACTACCACTAATTAAATCCATAAACCCCTAACCCTAACGTAACCCTAAGCCTAACCCCAACACCCACTAACTTTAACATAATAAAAATATAGCTAAATTAAATTTACAATTATTAACTGAATAAACTTATTAACCCCTAAACCGCCAGCCCCCCCACATCGCAACAAGCTAAATTAAACTATATTAACCCCTAAACCTAACCCTAATCCTAAACCTAACCCTAACCCCCCCCTAACTTTAAAATAATTAAAATAGAGCTAAACTAAAGTTACAATTATTAACTAAATAATTCCTATTTAAAACTAAATTCTTACCTGTGAAATAAAACCTAAACTAGCTACAATATAACAAATAGTTATATTGTAGCTAGCTTAGGTTTTATTTTTAATTCACAGGTAAGTTTGTATTTATTTTAACTAGGTAGACTAGTTAGTAAATAGTTATTAACTATTTACTAACTACCTAGGTAAAATATATACAAACTTACCTGTGAAATAAAACTTAACCTGCCTTAAACTAAAACCTAACATTACAAAAAACAACAACACTAACGGCTAGATTTAGAGTTTTGTCAGTAACGGCCCGCGTAGCTAACGCTGGCTTTTTTCTGGCCGCACCTTTAAAATAACTCTGGTATTGAGAGTCCACAGAATGGCTGCGTTAGGCTCCAAAAAAGGAGCGTATAGCATATTTAACGCAACTTCAACTCTCGATACCAGAGTTGCTTACGGACGCGGCCAGCCTCAAAAACGTGCTCGTGCACGATTCCCCCATAGAAAACAATGGGGCTGTTTGAGCTGAAAAAAAACCTAACACCTGCAAAAAAGCTGCATTCAGCTCCTAACGCAGCCCCATTGTTGTCTATGGGGAAACACTTCCTACGTCTTCCTACGTCAATCAAATTGAGCTCGCATTCTATTGGCTGATCGGAACAGCCAATAGAATGCGAGCTCAATCTGATTGGCTGATTGGATCAGCCAATCGGATTGAACTTGATTCTGATTGGCTGATTCCATCAGCCAATCAGAATATTCCTACCTTAATTCCGATTGGCTGATAGAATCCTATCAGCCAATCGGAATTCGAGGGACGCCATCTTGGATGATGTCATTTAAAGGAACCGTCATTCGTCGTCTAGTCGTCGGAGAAGAAGGATGGATTCGCGATGGAGGTCTTCAAGATGGAGCCGGTCCTCATCGGATGAAGATAGAAGATGCCGCTTTGAAGAAGATGGTTGCCGGTCGGGATCTACTCTTCTTCCCGGATAGGATGAAGACTTTGGACCCTCTTCTGGACTTCTTCAGCCGTCGGATGATGGATGTCTAGTCCCCCCTTGGGCTTGGATGAAGATTTTGGAGCCAGGACGGATCGGTGATACCTGGTTAGGTGAAGATAAGGTAGGAAGATCTTCAGGGGCTTAGTGTTAGGTTTATTTAAGGGGGGTTTGGGTTAGATTAGGGGTATGTGGGTGGTGGGTTGTAATGTTGGGGGGGTATTGTATGTGTTTTTTTTACAGGCAAAAGAGCTGAATTTCTTGGGGCATGCCCTGCAAAGGGCCCTGTTCAGGGCTGGTAAGGTAAAAGAGCTTTGAACTTTTGTAATTTAGAATAGGGTAGGGCATTTTTTTTATTTTGGGGGGCTTTGTTATTTTATTAGGGGGCTTAGAGTAGGTGTAATTAGTTTAAAATTGTTTTAATATTTTTCTAATGTTTGTAGATATTTTTTTATTTTTTGTAACTTAGTTCTTTTTTATTTTTTGTACTTTAGTTAGTTTATTTAATTGTATTTATTTGTAGATATTGTATTTAATTCATTTATTGATAGTGTAGTGTTAGGTTTAATTGTAGGTAATTGTAGGTATTTTATTTAATTTATTTATTGATAGTGTAGTGTTAGGTTTAATTGTAACTTAGGTTAGGATTTATTTTACAGGTAATTTTGTAATTATTTTAACTATTTTAGCTATTAAATAGTTCTTAACTATTTAATAGCTATTGTACCTGGTTAAAATAAATACAAAGTTATCTGTAAAATAAATATAAATCCTAAAATAGCTATAATATAATTATAATTTATATTGTAGCTATATTAGGATTTATTTTACAGGTAAGTATTTAGCTTTAAATAGGAATAATTTATTTAATAAGAGTTAATTAATTTCGTTAGATTAAAATTATATTTAACTTAGGGGGGTGTTAGTGTTAGGGTTAGACTTAGCTTTAGGGGTTAATACATTTATTAGAATAGCGGTGAGCTCCAGTCGGCAGATTAGGGGTTAATGTTTGAAGTTATGTGTTGGCGATGTTAGGGAGGGCAGATTAGGGGTTAATACTATTTATTATAGGGTTAGTAAGGCGGATTAGGGGTTAATTACTTTATTATAATAGCGGTGCGGTGCGGTCCGCTCGGCAGATTAGGGGTTAATAAGTGTAGGCAGGTGGAGGCGACATTGAGGGGGGCAGATTAGGGGTTAATAAATATAATATAGGGGTCGGCGGTGTTAGGGCAGCAGATTAGGGGTACATAGCTATAATGTAGGTGGCGGCTCTTTGCGGTCGGCAGATTAGGGGTTAATTATTGTAGGTAGCTGGCGGCGACGTTGTGGGGGGCAGGTTAGGGGTTAATAAATATAATATAGGGGTCGGCGGTGTTAGGGGCAGCAGATTAGGGGTACATAAGTATAAATGTAATCGAGTGTCGGCGATGTGGGGGGGCCTCGGTTTAGGGGTACATAGGTAGTTTATGGGTGTTAGTGTACTTTAGAGCACATTAGTTAAGAGCTTTATGAACCGGTGTTAGCCCAGAAAGCTCTTAACTACTGACTTTTTTCTGCGGCTGGAGTTTTGTCGTTAGAATTCTAACGCTCACTTCAGCCACGACTCTAAATACCGGAGTTAGAAAGATCCCATTGAAAAGATAGGATACGCAATTGACGTAAGGGGATCTGCGGTATGGAAAAGTCGCGGCTGAAAAGTGAGCGTTAGACCCTTTTTTGACTGACCCCAAATACCGGCGGTAGCCTAAAACCAGCGTTAGGAGCCTCTAACGCTGGTTTTCACGGCTACCGCCAAACTCCAAATCTAGGCCTAAAATTACTAAAAATAAAAATAAATAAATTACATAAAAAAACAAACATTAAATTACAAAAATAAGAAACATTAAATTACAAAAATAAGAAACAAATTATCAAAAATAAAAAAGAATTACACCTAATCTAATAGCCCTATCAAAATAAAAAAGCCTCCCCAAAATAACCCCCCCCTAGCCTACAATAAACTACCAATGGCCCTTAAAAGGGCCTTTTGTGGGGCATTGCCCAAAAGAATTCAGTTATTTTACCTGTAAAAAAAAAAACACAAACACCCCCCAACAGTAAAACCCATCACCCCCAAAACCAACCCCCCCAAATAAAATAACGATTTAAAAAAACCTAAGCTCCCCATTGCCCTGAAAAGGGCATTTGTATGGGCATTGCCCTTAAAAGGGCATTTAGCGCTTTTACATGCTCAGACCCTAATCTAAAAATAAAACCCACCCAAAAAACCCTTTAATAAACCTAACACTAACCCCCGACGATCCACTTAAAGTTATTGAAGTCCCGCTTGAAGGATCCATCCAGCCGGCAAGAAGTCTTCATCCAGACGGCCTCTTCGATCTTAATCCATCCAGCGCGGAGCGGGTCCATCCTGAAGACATCCGGCGCGGAGCATCCTCTTCATACGGTTGCTGCTGTAAACTGGAACTTCAATGCAAGTGACGTCATCCAAGATGGCGTCCCTTGTATTCCTATTGGCTGAAAGATTTCAATCAGCCAATAGGATTAGAACTGCTAAAATCCCATTGGCTGTTCCAATCAGCCAATAGGATTTTAGCAGCTCTCATCCTATTGGCTGTTCTAATCAGCCAATAGGATGAGAGCTCAATCTGGGGGGGTTTGTATTTTTTTTTTACAGGTAAAATAGCTGAATTCTTTGGCCCACAAAAGGCCCTTTTAAGGGCCATTGGTAGATTTTTGTAGGCTAGGGTTTTTTTTTATTTTGGGTGGGGGGGTGTAATTCTTTTTTATTTTTGATAATTTGTTTCTTATTTTTTGTAATTTAGTATTTGTTTTTTGTAATTTAGTTATTTTATTTTTTGTAATTAGATACTTTTTGTAATTTTTAGAGTAGTGTTATGATTGTTTTTAATGTGTAGTTTAGTTTAATTTAATTGGTAGTTAGTTTAATTGTAGTTTAATAATTATCTTAGTTTAATTGTTAGTTTAAAATTAATTGATTTAATTTGACAGGTAAGTTTTTATTTAAGATAGGGAAATTGTAATTTTAATATAATGTTAGGGGGTCATAAGGTTTAGGAGTTAATAGTTTATTTTAGTATATTTTGTTGTGGGGGACTTTCGGTTTAGGGGTTAATAGTTTATTTAAGTATATTTCGTTGTGGGGGGCTTGCGGTTTAGGTTTATTATAACGGCGGTGTGGGCGAACAGCAGATTAGGGGTTAATCAAATTTAAATAGTGTTTGCGATGCGGGAGGGCGGCGGTTTAGGTGTTAATAGGTTTATTATATTGGCGACGATGTCGGGGAGCGGCCAAATAGGAGTTAATACATTTTAATAGTGGCAGTGATGTCTGGAGCAGCAGATTAGTGGTTAATAAATTTAATATAGTGTTTGCTATGCATGAGGGCCTCAGATTAGGGGTTAATAGGTAGTTTATAGGTGTTAGTGTACTTTTTAACACTTTAGTTATGAGTTTTATGCTACAGATTTGTAGCGTAAAACTCATAGCTACTAACTTTAGATGGCGGTACGGATCTTTTGGTTATAGAGTGTACCGCTCACTTTTTGGCCTCCCAGGCAAACTCGTAATACCGGCGCTATGGGAGTCCCATTGAAAAAGGACTTTTTTAAAAGCGCGGTACTTACGTTGCTTGACGGCCAAAAATGTGATGTACACCTATACCTATAAGACTTGTAATAGCAGCGTTAGTAAAAAGCAACATTATGGGCCATAACGCTGGTTTTTCACTCATAACGCCAAACCCGTAATCAAGTTGTATGTTAGGTATTTAAATGCTTATGGCTGTGGGGTTGAACAAACACAAGCAGGATTTTCACATATAAAATATCTCCCTCATAACACCCACTGGGAGATAAATCAGTGCTATTGTCTTCTCTTTACATAGCTTTTCTAAAGAGAAAACATTTGTTACTCATATTTTCAGTATAGGTGAGGCTACCACAGACAAAAGTAGGAATTTTAATTAACAAATAAAGGTAAAGTAGTTGTCTAAAAACAATTAAATACACCCTATCAAGTAAAATAGACCATTAGGAACATATTAGAGGGAAGAAAATCTTACAGTAAAATGATTCTTTAAAGTGATAGTAAATTAAACCTTTCCATATTCAGCCTCTTTAACCCCTTTGATGCACATGATGAGGGGTTCTCGTCATGCACATCGCTACCTGTAGGCAGTTGACAAGCTCCTCACTACAGGTCAGGCATCGTTGGTAGCCTAGTGGCCGGTACTCCCAGGCTTCATGGGACTGCTCAGGATGTCAACATGTATGCATGTGGTGACGTCACAGAGGGGTTTTAATAAAATACCACAGAAAAGCAACACACTTGCGCTCACATTTAAAAACCTCAACACCAATGTCTGTTCTGGCACTAAGAAGGGCCTAAAAACAATAACCCCTTACGCCTTTCAAAGGTTCCTTTTCTCCTTCTTCCTCAGAGGGTAACGCGTCAGAATTGAGGTAATTTCTAGTAAGTGAAATGTTTACCTGAGTATTTTCAAGTTTCCTTATTGTCATTTGTTGACTCTTTATATGATACCTTTATTGATGCTATTGTGTTTTATCTATCCTTGGCGCTGAAACAATTATTCTGTTTATACAGTATATATATATATATATATATATATATATATATATATATATATATATATATCTTTTTATATTGTATTGGGGTATTTCGTTTGGAATTTCTGATCTTTGTATCCTTGTTTTAAGCAGCTTTGGATTTGTAGCTATATCCACAATTCCTGGGTTATAGTGCTGCTTGCCCCCATGCTTGTGTTGAGGCATTCTACTTTCTTCTTGATATATATATATTTTGTTCCTATTAATTATTTATAATTTTTTACAGTATGCATAACTATATTGGTATATGCACACACATATATTATTATTATTTATTATTACAGATTCCGCACCACTATAAACATAGGCGGAATACAAGGAAACATTTATGGGGATCAAATGGGTAGAGGGCCCTGCCAAGAGTCACATTGTTGTGGTCAGCTCTTAAGAAGGTGATCTACAAAAAGCTGGGCTCTTAGGCTTACTTGCTAAGGGGGTTCAAGGAGATATCAATGAAGGAGAGGAACTGGTATAAAGAAAGGTTAGTGTAAGTTGTATGCATCCCTGAACAGTAGAGTCTTTAGGGAGAGGTGGAAGCTTTTAAAACTAGGGGAGAGTCTTGTGGAGCGAGGCAGAAAGTTCCACAATATGGGAGCCAGTCTGGAAAAGTCCTGTAAACAGGAGTGTGAGGAGGGAGGTAACAAGAGAGGAGGAAAGTAGGAGGCCATGAGCAGAGCCAAGGGGACGGGAGGGAGAGTATCTGGAGACAAGGTATTAGATATAAATTAAATTAAAAATTCTCTTCCTGACCTACAAAGCCCTCACCAATGCTGCCCCACCCTACCTGTCTTCACTCATCAACAAATATACCCCAACCCACCCCCTAAGATCCAATAATGACCTGAGAAGGTTTTTTGAGGATAGGTGTGACCAGTGCATGTTTCAGAGATGAGGGAAATATACCAGTGCTGAAAAATGTATATGAGTATAGGGGTAAGGGTAGAAGAGAGGGACGGGAGTGGCTGTGAGGGGATAGGGTCAAAGGAACCGGTAGTGACGTGAGAGTGCAGTATACGTGCAGAAACTTCTTCATCAGTAACAGGGGAGAAAGAGCTAAATTTATGGCTATGTGGGTGGTGGTAAAATGCGAACGTTTGAGGGGGTAAAATGCGAACGTTTTAAGGGGGTGAGAGAATAGAACTATGTTGAGAGCTGATTTCGTTTCTGATGGAGTCAATTTTGTTATTGAAGTGGCTGGCAAAGTCTTGAGCTGACAGAGAAGTTGTATTAGGAGGTGGGGATGGGCGGAGAAGACTATTGAAAGTGAAGAACAGACATTTTGGGTTTGAAGAAAGAGTAGAGATAAGAGTAGAGAAGCAATGTTGCTTATAGAGATTAAGGGCAGAATAGTAGGAGTTCAAGATGAACTTGTAATGAAGAAAATTAGCTGAACGAGATTTTCTCCAGTGCTGCTCAGCAGTACGGGAACATCTGCATGGTTACCGTGTCAGAGGAGTATGCCAGGGCTGAGGATGCGTGTGTGATTTCTGAACTATTATAAATGGGGCCAGATTATCAAGGACCGATGTAAGGGTGGAATTATAATGGCAGATAGATTGGTCAGTGCAGAATAGGAAGAGATGGATGAAAGGAGAGGTTCGAGGGAATTAGCAAGCTGTTGCTGATCTAATGACATAATGCTTCTGTGAAGTTTTGTGTGAGGAGTAGAAGAAGGGAGAGTTGTAGGGAGGGATGAGATGTTGCAAGTGAGGAGATGGTGGTCAGAAAAAGGAAAATGGGAGTTTGTGAAGTTTGAAGTAGTGGATCGATAGCTAAAGATCAGGTCAAGGGGGTGACCATCTTTTGTGAGTGGGAGAGTCAGTCCATTGTGACAAACCAAAAGAGGAAGTGAGTTGCAGAAGTTGTTTTGCAGAGGAGGCAGTGTCAAGAGGGATGTTAAAGACAGATTGTCAAGAGGGATGTTAAAGTCGCCAAGAATGAGGGCAGGGGTGTCTGAGGAAAGGAAATAAGGATGCCAGGCAGTCAAGTGATCTAGAAATTGAGTTGAGGAGCCAGGGGGTTGGTATATGACTGCAACACGTATAGAGAGGGGAGAGAATAAGCGAATCCTGTGGGTTTCGATTGAGGAGAATGTGAGGGAAGAGATGGGATGTATTAGTTGAAAGGTGAAACAAGAGGGAAGTAAAATACCTACACCAAATACTTGTCTTTTATCAGACCTAGGAGTGTGGCTGAAGTAGAGACCCCCATGTGACAGAGCAGCAGTGGATGCTGTGTCTAGGGGAGAGAGCCAGGTTTCTGTTAGATCCAGAAGGTTGAGGGAGCGGGAGATAAAGAGGTCATGTATAGAAGTGAACTTGCTGCAAACAGAGCGAGAGGTCCAGAGTGAACAAGTGAAGGGGGTAGTGGCTTTAGATGCAAGAGGAATGTAAGTAAGGTTACCAGAATTTTGATTTCTGAGTCTATGGAACAGTACACATGGATGTGCACGCTAGGAAGTTGTTAGGGACCAGGATTAAGGGAGCTGTCACCAGCAGCTAGTATAAGTAAGAGGGAGAGTGACATGAGATGAGATACAGATTTGCAGTAATAAGACGAGTGCAGGGGGGAGAGACAGTGTTTAGGAATAGGTAAAGTTCATGAGTACAAAAGTAAGGTGAGTTTAAGAGAGATGGGCTAATGCACAGTGCAGGTGGAGATAGGGAAGGAGTAATTGAATAAAGTAGTTTGTTATAGAGACAAGAGGTAGCAAAAATATATATTTACAATAAAAATGGCATTATCCTGTATGTGAAGAACATTGGAGTGTAAATTGTGCATAACTCCTATCTGGTTAGCACGAGAGCGATAGGTGCTAGGTGTTTTTCTTCTGCATTCTCTATTGGCTTCTATGGGGAGAATACCTTAACAGGTTGGTGATATTTGGTTTTGCTCGCATGCAAACATTTCCTTTCAACTTGTTATATGTGCACTACCCGACACACGCAAAAAGCGAAGGTTACACTTGAGCGAAAGTGCTAAATAGAGCACCACTGTAATTTGGCCCATAGACTACTTTCAAAAACATGTTCAGTTTGAGCTTTAAATCTGTCTCTCATAGTCTGCGGCAGCATAGCCTTTTGATAATACATTTTTTATCAATAATTTTATTGTATGTATATATCTTTCTATCTATCTATCTATCTATCTATCTATCTATCTATCTATCTATCATCTGTCTGTCGACCTGTCTGTCTGTCTGTCTGTCTGTCTACCATTATGTCTATTTAACTATCTATCTTAAAGCGTCCTTGGATACACAATACATGGATAAAGGGATTATTATTCAGTTTAGCCATCTACTAAGCAAAAAATAACATTATCTAAGAACTGAATTGTAAAAACAAAGATAATGAGTGTAATTACAGCAAACGTGTGCCTTGACCCTCCATTAACTGATTTTCAAATGTGGATTTAATAAGTCACATAAAACCAATGTTTTTACATATCTTAGACATTAATGTTGTTTTTTATTAGAACATTCTGAGTCACACACTATAAAAACTATTTTAAATGGCTATAAATTAGTAACATATAAACAACCATGTAATTAAAGGGACATGAAACCCCAAATTTTTCTTTCATGATTCAGACAGATTGCAATTTTAAAAAAAAGTTCTAATTTACTTCTATTATGAAATTTTCTTCGTCCTCTTGGTGTCTTTTGTTGAAAGCGGCTCAGAAACATGCATATGTCTGGAGTACTAGATGGCAGCACTATTTCCTAGAAAAATAGGACAAAGCTTCAGCCCAGCTCATCAAAATATGTAAAACGAAGGAAACTTTATTAAGTCGATTGAAATTACATCCAAAAAACACATCATAGCATAAAGGCTTGCAAACTAGTGCTCACCGCTATCCAGTAAAACAAACAATCGCTACAACCATGGGGCTGTATGACATCACTGACGCATTTCGGGTTTCCCCATAATCATAGGTAGTCATACATAGGCTACTCCCTATTTGGTTTGACTACGGAACTTAATCTTTTCTTTTTGTTTATAGCACTATTTCCTGCCATGTAGCACTACAGACAGATATCCCATCAGTAAAGAATACCATGGGAAGAAAGCAAATCTGATAATAGGAAAAAAAATGAAAAAACTTTTTTGGAAATGTAATGTTCTGAATCGCAAAAGAAAATGTTTGTGTTTCATATCCATTTAAAGCAGTTAATGTACAATGTTTTGTGAGGAAGCTCATTTTATTATTCAAGTTATTTTAGTTATACAATACATTTTTAAGTCAAATTTAGTTTTGATGTACAGATAGTTACACAGGTTATCCAGTCAACAATAGGAAAATAAAAGCTTTTATTAGGACTTGTCACATGTTTGACACTCAGATTCCTGTGAGCACTTTTTATTTATCATAAATGTTATACATCTTAAGAAAGAGATAGATTGATAGATGGTAGATCATATATAGATGTATGTGTTAGAATGTTTGTTTCAATCAATTGAAAACATAAGTGTGATATTTTTTTTTTTTTAAACTTTTGTTTTTATTGAAGTTCACAGGTATACAAAAATAGTTTATATAAAGTAATTCCTAAAAGGAAGAACTAAGAGGATGCGCTATTAAACGCCAATGAATTAATGTAACCTGTTAATATATGCCCTCAAAAACAAAAGGGCTAATAATGGGTATGGATAACAGTGATAGCAAACAGGTGTGAATGATCAGGTGTAAATAATCAGGTGTAAATAATACAAATCGTGAATTAGACAATTGATCAACAATACATAAAGGTATATAAAAAACAATAAATCAAAGTGATAAAAAATTCAAAGTTCGTATCAGTGTCTAGGATAAAGCATAAACAAGGGGCGCCAACATAGTGTAAATCGTATACACACAAATAATAGTGATAAAGTGTACAATATACTACTCACAAAAGGAGTGGCACCTTAAATCAATAGGGTGCGAACAGGCCCTCCTGGGTGAGACCTTCAGCATACTGACTGCTGGTTAAGAACGTCAGCCTGCCTGTTCGCACCCTATTGATTTAAGGTGCCACTCCTTTTGTGAGTACTGTAGTATATTGTACACTTTATCACTATTATTTGTGTGTATACGATTTACACTATGTTGGCGCCCCTTCTTTATGCTTTATCCTATACAAAAATAGTTTCCAGAATACAGTGTCAAAGTTCACAATTGGTTAATTGTCCAGCAAAGATAGATTCCACAAAAAGAAGAGAGATTGAACATAAGTTCCTGTTGAACTCTTTCACATTTTTTTAAAAATAACTTTTGAAAATTATGACACCCTAGGTTGAACATTAGTCCTAGGGTGGAACGCTTCTTGATTGAAGAATAAAAAACAAATACAAACAATAAAACCAAAACAAACTTTGCTATGTGTCATACTGGTTTACATGTCTAGCATGAAATATACATGATAAATTAGAAATTAGGCTACATCATTTTTATAATTAGCGGCATGCATGTTACTCTCCTTCACTCCCTACTCGACACCCTTTTACCAAATATTCCATTCACCTCTCAAGGTCGCTTCTAACATGTATATCGTATTTTTAAATGGATACAGCATCTGCCTCTGAGTTGGGAGGTCTAGCGACTCCAAAAAGAGTCTCCATTTCACAATGAAACAAGCTATTCTAGTATTAACATCATACAAAGTGTCACATTGTTCATATATCAGAAACTTCAGTATCATTTGCTTCAAGAACCCAACAGAGGGCGCCTCTCTGTGGAGCCATTTACGAAAGATGCATTTTCTAGCCAGGAGTATTACATTAACTAGAAGTTTTTTATCTCGTCTCGGGACTAATAGCTGCTCTAAGAATAGCACTTGTACAGGGGTAAGTATGATGGAGGTATGCATAATTCTAGAAAGCCAGAAGGAGACCTGGCTCCAGTATCTATGAATTTTGGGGCAGTACCACAGGTAATGCAAAAAGTAAGGGTTTGGGTAGGAACATTTTCCGCAAACATTTGAAAAGTCTGTTCTCCACTTGCTCAGTCTCCTAAGTGTGAGGTAGTCTTGGTAGATAACCCGTATTTGTGATTCCCTAAGATCGGCAGCTAAAGTCGCAGACCAAGTGTGAGTGAGGCTGTCTAGTATAGTCTTCTCAGATGATACCAAAGGCAGTTTCTTATGCCAAGTGTCAAAAAGGCGTGATAGCATAGTAGAGGCCTTAGTGTTTATTAGTTCTCTATAGATTGATGAAATGGTGTAGTTATGAGCCTGAAACTGTGCAATAGTGCGTGAGGCTTCTTCCAAGTAGACACTAGAGAAGTGCTGCGTGTTCATTAACCAATCTAATGCCAGTTTTGCTAAGGAAGCCCATTTGCAGTATAATAGGTTCTGTAAACCCAATCCTCCCTTTGAATAGGGGAGATAAAGTTTATGTGCACCAATACATGGTTTACCACCTTTCAATAGGAAGGTTCTGATTACAGCATTTAAAGAGGCTATATCCTTCCGTCGGAGTAATAGTGGGAGCATTTGTAGGGGGTATAAAATTTTGGGAAGGATCATCATTTTAATGATGTGGACTCTACCCATTAAAGATAGTGGCAAGTTTTGCCATGCGTTCAAATCTGTTTTAATTTGTTGTATCAGAGAAGATAAATTTTGAGAATACCAGTTTTGTGGGTTTGCCGAGATATGTATTTCTAGGTAGGTTAAATAAGCGTTTACTGGGCGAAAAGGGTACTGTTCTGCAGTGTTATCAGATTTCTGATGCAGCCATAAAATTTCTGATTTCGAGATATTTATTTTATATCCCGAAAATTGTCCAAACAATTCAATAGTGTCCAAGATAACTGGGACATGTATCTGGGGGTTGGAGATAAAAAGTAACATGTCATCTGCATAGAGGGCGATTTGAAGTTTATGGGAGGAAAGTTGTATACCCGGAAAAATAATTCTTAGACGCACTGCCAGGGGTTCTAGTGCCAAATTAAAAAGTAGCGGGCAAAGAGGGCACCCCTGGCGTGTTCCCCTGTGAAGGGGAATGGGGGGAGAATAAAGATTATTTATCAGCAGGTATGCTACTGGGTGGGAGTATATATTACTGAGGAAAGTAATAAAATGTCCTGATATACCAAAGGTCTCCATGGAGTGGAAAAGATGTGTCCACTCCACTCTATCAAAGGCCTTCTCTTCGTCAAGGGACAGCAGAAAGGCCTCCGAAAGGGATGAGAGAGTTCCCTTCTTCTTAGCTTGCCAATAATGTGATATCGCATGGAGGACTTTTTCGGATGTTTGTGACCGAGGAACGAGTGGGGGTGAAACCTGTTTGATCTGGGTGCAAGACGTGTGGGAGTAGGTGTTTTAGCCGATTAGCTAAGAGTTTAGTCAACAATTTTTACCTGCTTTATGTATGATTGTGATATTTGCTGCAGAGAAGCTGGCGGGGGGGACTACAACCTGTGAAATAGTGGTCAAATAAGGTAGTGAGAACCGGGGCAGTTTGGTCAGAAAGCATCCTATAAAATTTGGTTGGAAGCCCATCAGGGTCAGGCGTTTTCCCGAGGGCAAGAGACTTAATAGTCTGGACAATCTCTTCCTGAGAGATCGGGGCATTCAAGTTATCTAACTGATCCTTCGTGGTTGTAGGAAGAGTAAGTTTGTCCCAGAACTTTTGTTGTGCAGTGTCGTGAAGTGGTTGTGATTGATATAAGCTGGTGTAGTAGTTTGTAAATTCAGTCACTATCGCAGACTTATCATTTGTTAAATGACCTTGGCTTTTAATAGCTGGAACCCCTTTATTTGCCTGTTTAATTTTGACCAAGGAGGCGAGGAATTTTCCAGACCTATTGCCATGTCTCAAGAAAAAGCCCTGGTTCTTATTATCTCTGCGAATTGTGTTCTGCAACATGAAGGTGTCCCTCTCCTTCCTAGCCATAAAATAAGAGGTTCTATTGTGTGGAGTGGGGAATTGACAATATTGAGCATATGTGTTAGTCAGCTGAGCATTGTAGTGTTCTTCCCTGCCATTATGGAGATGCTTGTCTTGGTCAAATACGCAATTATATCTTCTCTAAGGACTGCCTTGGCTGTTTCCCAAAAGAGGGTCGGGGAGGATAGGTGTGCATGGTTATTAGCTGTAAAGTCATCCCACTGTCTCGTCAGATACATTACAAAGTCGGGAGATTTTATAAGGTGAGTCGGAAACCTAAACACTCTCTTATTGGTGGGCTGGGGAGAATGTGCAACAGTTATGAAAATTGGGGCGTGGTCCGAAATAGTAAGATTGGCAATCTTGGCATCTGTAACTAATAGTTCTAATGAGTTAGAGGTGAGGAAAAGATCAATGCGAGAAAGTGAATTGTGTGCTTGTGACGCGCAAGTATAGTCTCTACCCGTAGGGTTCCGTCTCCTCCATATGTCCTGTACCCCCAAAGAGTCATATAAAGCCTTAAATACTTTGGTCGGAAAAACTGTCATATCCCTGTGTTTGCAGGTCAGGGAAGGACCAGATGGGTCCCGAAATCTGTCCAAAGCAGGGTTAGGTGTTAGATTGAAGTCTCCCGCGATAATGATTTTACTGTCTAAGTGCTGAGCTAGAGAAGTGGTTAGGGATCTCCAAAATACAGGTGCTCTTTGGTTGGGGCCATATACATTGCAAAAGGTGTACCAGTCATCCTGCCATTTCAGTCTAACAATGAGAAATCTCCCCTCTGGGTCTGCTACTATGTTCCCTAGCTGGTAATCCAAGCCTTGGTGTATGAGGATAGCTACTCCTCTGCTAGAGCTATTATAGGGGGCATATAGGACCTCTGAGATCCATTTAGTTTTAAGCTTTTCATGTTCAGATGCGGTTAGGTGTGTCTCCTGCAGAAACATTATATGGGCCTGTGTTTTTTTGAGATATGCCAAAATAGTTTTCCTCTTAATGGGAGAGTTAATCCCTCCCACATTCCAGGAACTTATTTTTATTGTCATTTAAAGAATGCAAGAATTTGATACCAAGCTGCCTCTGGCCTGCCCTTCACTGATTGGAGCCTAAGAGTCAGAAAAAAGGGAGCCCAAGTGTAAAACAGGTTATTGTGGGGACGGGTGTGACTAAAACAGGAGATTATCTTATATTGGGTTATACTGAAGTCTGTCATAAGAGGGATCGAGGAGAGACATGTGCAATAGAATCTTTCACCAGCATGGAAATTAAAACATAAAACACATAGCATCAAAAAACAAGTCATCCAACACATAACATATATACAAGCATCAGCACATAATGCAATAACATTCATAAACTGTGTAATGCAATACCAAGCCATATTAGGATCTTCTTGGTTGTCTGAGAGTTTTTAAAGAAAAGTTCACCAACAACTTCAACCGGGTGAGTCTCTTTGATTAGGAGAGGAATCCTGGGCATCTCTGGGTGAATCAAAGAACTTGAAACCTTGGGAAGTGCGGATTTTCAGGCGAGACGGAAAAAGTAGTATAGCCTGATGCTTTTCCTTGTGGAGAGAACTGCAAATCGGAGCAAAGTCTTTTCTCTTCTTTGCCACCTCTGAGGAGTAGTCCTGAAAGATGTATAAAAGCTATTCATCATACAAGAGGAGCACAACTTTTCTGTAAGCCTTGAGGAGTTGGATTTTAGACTGGAAGTTGAAATACTTTATCATCACCCCCCGAGGAGGGGTATCTTTACCCATTGTCTCCCGTCTGTCTCCTCCAATTCAGTGTGCTCTCTCCGCTTTCAATGGGATACATTCTGCAGCAATACCCAAGAGATTAGGAAGAGAGTGTTCAGCAAAATACAGCAATTCAGATGGTCGAACTGATTCAGGCAGTCCCACCAGCCGGATATTGTTCCGGCGTGAGCGGTTTCCCAAGTCATCAATTTTTTGGTGTAGCGATTTATTTTGTTGAATCAATTCTTTTAGTTGGGTGGAGGAAGTGTGATGACCATCCTCTAGGTCGGAAATCCTTTGCTCCACACCTGCCAATCTAGAATTAAATTGCTTGACTTCAGACGTTAAGGTGTCCATGCCTTTTTGTAGATTGTCAAATTTTGACAGCAACAAAGAGTTCACCTGCTGATCTGATTGGGATTTGTCACTCTCCTGAGTGGAAGCAGATTTTACAGGGGAGACAGCCAAAGGCAGGTCTGGAGGTTGTCTGTTTTTCTTCTCCTGTTGAGATTTGTTCCTATTTGACATTTTGGGGGTAGTAAGAAATTTGTCCATATAGAGTAGTGAAGTAGTCACAGAAGAGTCAATTCAGTGGCATTAATCAGGT
This sequence comes from Bombina bombina, assembly GCF_027579735.1. Taxonomy (NCBI): domain Eukaryota; kingdom Metazoa; phylum Chordata; class Amphibia; order Anura; family Bombinatoridae; genus Bombina; species Bombina bombina. The sequence goes on along the minus strand of NC_069503.1, from coordinate 770,819,887 downwards.
AGTGAGATGTTGTTTCGCAGTGCCTGCCCAATCTCATCTGCTGATACATATAAAGAAAAGAGGAAATGCACTTGGGGTCTTGGCAGTATGAAGTTGCAGTATATGTGCCTAGGCAAAATAGGTTACACTTATCTCCAGTTGTTTCTGTAGGTTAACTGCTTATATACAAGGGGCTAATAACCCTATGTATCTCAGTCAATAAATTCCTTTGTCAGCGTGCTCTCTTTTTTTTTTTCTAAGTACACAGCTCCCATATGTTTCTTTATGTTGTTCCTTATTGTTCCTTATTATGCCATTTACCTGTCCCCATGGGACTATATACAGCGGGCAATGCAATGCAAGGAGCAGCAAAACAAGTTATCTTTTAGGCTGCTGAGGAGCAGTATATGCGGCTTGCTAGTAGCCAGAGAGAAAAAGAAAGTACCAGCTTTAGTGATGAGACACCATAGCCTTACCCAGGCGGTCCATTGGCCACAGCTCCTGTGTGTAAAGTTGCAATTTTCCATTCAGGGCAAAAACACGCAGTGCATTTACCCCCAAAGCGATCTGTCTGAGGCCAGCACAGAGAGAAGTGGGTTGGAGTTGCAGCAGGCACCACGAGGGTGGGCAAGATGGCAGCCGGGTCAGTTGTTTACAATCATTCCGGTGGTGAGGTAGATGTTGCAGGACCTCACAAACTAAGACATCCGTGATAATAGATGCCTCCGGGCTATAGACAGAGCCAAGGAAAGGTTTGGGAGCCAGTGTGGAGCTCAAGGTTTTAAGTTTTTGTAGCGTTATGCACGGAGCTCTGTTAGAACACCGCCACACTGTAGCTCCGCCCACCGGAAGTCCCATAAGTGTGATATTTTATTGCAGTTATTGATGTTGAGAGTGTGGTATAACCCAGCAAAAACCACACCCTTAGGGGGCGCCTCCAAACACAAATGACAAAAAATAGTAGTGTGAAAGGATAAAGAGAAAATGGATATACAACTCTAAAAGCATTATATCTACCAAACAATGTCCATAGGAGATATGTGGAAAACAAGTTCCAATGTACAATAGTCCAAAAAAGTGTGGCAGCTCTCAGTTGTAGGATAATCTTCCTATGATGTTAGATAACTGAAAAAAGAAAAAACAGAGGCGCCGACATGGCCTAGTAATGCAAAGGTAAGTGGCTCCAATAAACACAAATCCAGATGTATACTCACAAGAGCAGCACACCCTGTGGTGCTATTGATGCAGGCCGGAGCCTCAAAGTGGTCCAGCTCACTGTGGGATTGAAGTGGATACCCAGAAGATGTCCCTGAGGGGATTGATAGTAGATATCCTATGTGGACACAAAGTATATGCACATAGCCCAGTATTGTTAAGACAGAGAGACAAGTAAGTAAAGAATAAACTTACAAGATCCAATGCACCTCCAGGTGCATTAACAGCAGGCTGGGACCTAACAGTCGCCCAGCAGACTAGATAACTCCCAGCAGGTCCTGGTCTTCCTCAGGTGGCTAATAGCAGCACAGCCCAATTATGTACTCACAAAAAATACACCAAAGGGCAAGCAAGTGTATAAAAATGTATAAAACTTTAATAAAAAGCGACGCGTTTCTCAGCTGACTAAGAGCTGTTTCCTCAGGCTAAAAAATATCTTATTTTATTAATATAAATAATATTTTATTGCAGTTCCCATCATTATAAAGTCCTCTTCAGGATGTTTTACACATAGCTAAAGTGGGAAAAAGGTAAAAATTTAACCCTGCATGAATTCATTTAAATTTGAAATAGAAGCATTTATGCAATATACTTCCATTAGCACAAATGCTTTAAATGACTAGAGCACCAGGATTGAAATACTATAGGCTCAAATTAAAACTTTAAAATGGCCAGGTTAGCGCATGTATTACAAGTTGAAAGTAAAAAGTTAGCCAGAGAGCAAAAGTGCAATGTACGCTAAATTCAGGAATTCTGATATCGCATCCGCCTTAAAGGATTACTTTCTGTTATAATTTTTAAGCTAAACAACTAACATATTAAAGTTAATAAACATTAATTAAAACCTACTGACCTATATTTTCTCCAAAACGAAGTTTCATAACGTTCTAAAAGTTATATCTTTTATTCGCCGATGATGTCACGTTATCCTGCCCACTATTTTCAGCACTGAGTGTTCAAAATACTTAAACCAATAACTTTGTGTTTAAAGCGCCATTTTGAAACCTAGGTATTGTAAACGGATTGGTACAGAGCAAAGGATACCCACAGAGTGGGTTTGGAAAACAATTAAATTTGCAGACAAGATTTCTGATATACGGTAGAGATATGTTAATGAAATGCTATTGATAAAAAGCGTATTGGGGTAGTTAGTTAGTAACAGGCATAGAAAATATTTACTTACAGTGACCCTTTAACTTAACTTCAATGGGGTGCTGTTAACAAAAAACCCTAACATTTATACCTTGTGCGCTAGCCCGACACTGCATTAGACCAACAGGGCTAAAGCCAAAGGTAGTTATGAATACTTTACATTCCAATTTTTATTTTTTAAAATATATATTTCTATGTATAAATGATTTTTTTTAAAAATATATATCTATGCCTATAGATCTATAGGATTATATACAGGTATATATATATATATATATATATATATATATATATATATATATATATAAACACACACACACAGATATATATTAAAATATATATTTAAAATTTGAAGAACATTGGAATGTTAAGTATTTCTATTCAAAACACAATAAACACATTTAAAATATTAAAATGTAATCAACATGATATTTCATGTTTCAATGTATTTAATAGAAGCATTTTTGCTAATAGAAGTATATTGCAAAAACAAAATGTATACTTACCTGATAAATGTCTTCTTTCTCCGGATCTGGAGAGTCCATGCCGTCATTCAATTACTAGTGGGAATATCACTCCTGACCAACAGGAGGAGGCAAAGAGCACCACAGCAAAGCAGTTAAGTGTCACTCCCCTACCCATAATCCCCAGTCATTCAACCGAAGGGAAATGTAAAAAGAATAACACAAAGGTGTAGAGGTGCCTGAGGTTTAGTAAAAAAAAGGGTGAGGTCGTAGACTCTCCATATCCGGAAAGAAAGAAATTTATCAGGTAAGCATACATTTTGCTTTCTTTCCTAAGATATGGAGAGTCCACGACATCATTCAATTACTAATGGGAACCAATACCCAAGCTAGAGGACACAGAATGAACAGGGAGGGAGAACAAGACAGGCAGACCTAAACATAAGGCACCACCGCTTGAAAAACCTTTCTCCCAAAAGAGGCCTCAGCCGAGGCAAAAGTTTCAAATTTGGAAAATTTGGAAAAAGTATGCAAAGAGGACCAAGTTGCAGCCTTGCAAAGATGTTCCACAGAAGCTTCCTCTTTGAAAGCCCAAGAAGAGGAAACAGCCCTAGTGGTATGAGCTGTAATTCTCTCAGGAGGCTGCTGTCCAGCAGTCTCATAAGCAAAATGAATCATGCTTCTCAACCAGAGGGAAAAAGAAGTAGAAGTAGCCTTCTGACCCTTACGCTTCCCTGAGAAAACAAACAGGGCAGAAGACTGGCAAAAATCCTTAGTCGCCTGTAGGTCGAATTTTAGAGCATGCCCAACATCCAAGTTGTGCAACAGACGTCCTTCATGAGAAGAAGGATTGGGACAGAGAGAAGGAACAACAATTTCCTGAATAATATTTCTATCCGAAACCACTTTAGTATGAAGAACCACCTTATCCACATGAAAGGTAAGGTAAGGCGAATCACACTGCAAAGCCGAGAGTTCAGAAACTGTCAGAGCAGAAGAGATAGCAATACGAAACAAAACCTTCCAAGATAGCAACTTAATATCTATGGAATGCATTGGCTCAAAAGGAGCCTGCTGCAAAACAACAACTGGTGGTTGATGTAAGCCACTGAGGTGATGTTGTCCGACTGAAACCTGATAAACCGGGCTAAGGACAATTGAGGCCAAGCCATCAGAGCATTGTAAATCGCTCTTAACTCCTAGATGTTTATGGGGAAAGCAGACTCCTCCTGAGTCCATAGTCCCTGCGCCTTTAGCGAGTCACAGACTGCTCCCCAGCCTAGCAGGCTGGCGTCCGTGGTCACAATCACCCAGAAAGGTTTCCGGAATCATGCACCCTTAGACAGATGGTCCTGTGAAAGTGACCACAGAAGAGAGTCTCTTGTTGACTGGTCTAGATCTATCCTCTGAGACAGATCCGAATGGTCTCCGTTCCATTGTCTAAGCATGCTTAATTGCAGAGCTCTCAAATGGAATCGAGCAAAGGGACTGATGTCCATGGAAGCGACCACCAGACCAATTACCTCCATACATTGAACCACTGATGGCTGAACAGTAGACTGAAGAGAGAGGCAAGAGGAGAGAATTTTGGATTTTCTGATCTCCGTCAGAAAATCTTTCATAGAGAGGGTTTTAAAGAAAAGGGAAGGCGCAGAGGGTGTCTAGCCTCTTTTCTAATAAGCTCCTCACAAGCTTAAAACACAAAACAAGATTAATACAATTACAAATGAAAAGGGTGCTATACAGCAGATATGTCAAATTTAAAAGGATATACCAGTGAATCACAATAATGCATACAGTTTAAAATATTAAATAAGAACAATATATAAAATTAAATATCAACAGCAGTATACTCAAAAATGAATCAGGGACGTCTCCCTTAAAGGGATACTAAACCCCAAACTTTTCTTTCAATATTCAGGTAGAGAATACAATTTTAAACATTCCAATTTACTTCTATTATCTAATTTACTTATGGCTAGATTTAGAGTTTGGCGTTAGCCGTCAAAACCAGCGTTAGAGGCTACTAACGCTGGTTTTGGGCTACCGCTGGTATTTAGAGTCTTGTAGGTAAGGGTCTAACGCTCACTTTGCAGCCGCGACTTTCCATACCGCAGATCCCCCTACGCCATTTGCGTATCCTATCTTTTCAATGGGATCAGCCTAACGCCGGTATTTAGAGTCTTGGCTGAAGTGAGCGATAGAAATCTAATGACAAAACTCCAGCCGCAGAAAAAAGTCAGGAGTTAAGAGCTTTCTGGGCTAACGCCGATTCATAAAGCTCTTAACTACTGTGTTCTAAAGTACACTAACACCCATAAACTACCTATGCACCCCTAAACCGAGGCCCCCCCACATCGCCGCCACTCTATTAAACATTTTTAACCCCTAAAGCTAAGTCTAACCCTTACCCTAACACCCCCCCTAAGTTAAATATAATTTAAATCTAACAAAATAAATGAACTCTTATTAAATAAATTATTCCTATTTAAAGCTAAATACTTACCTGTAAAATAAACCCTAATATAGCTACAATATAAATTATAATTATATTGTAGCTATTTAAGGATTAATATTTATTTTACATTCAACTTTGTATTTATTTTAACCAGGTACAATAGCTATTAAATAGTTCATAACTATTTAATAGTTACCTAGTTAAAATAATTACAAAATTACCTGTAAAATAAATCCTAACCTAAGTTACAATTAAACCTAACACTACACTATCAATAAATTAATTAAATAAAATACCTACAATTATCTACAATTAAACCTAACACTACACTATCAATAAATTAATTAAATAAACTACCTACAAATAAATACAATTAAATAAACTAACTAAAGTACAAAAAATAAAAAAGAACTAAGTTACAAAAAATAAAAAAATATTTACAGACATTAGAAAAATATTATAACAATTTTAAGCTAATTACACCTACTCTAAGCCCCCTAATAAAATAACAAAGCCCCCCAAAATAAAAAAATGCCCTACCCTATTCTAAAATACAAATAGAAAAGTTCTTTTACCTTACCAGCCCTTAAAAGGGCCTTTTGCGGGGCATGCCCCAAAGAATTCAGCTCTTTTGCCTATAAAAAAAAAACATACAATACCCCCACCCACAACATTACAACCCACCACCCACATAACCCTAATTTCACCCAAACCCCCCTTAAAAAAAACTAACACTAAGCCCCTGAAGATCAGCCTACCTTGAGTTGTCTTCAGCCAGCCGACCCACCGATGGAACCGAAGAGGAGATCCGGAGCGGCAGAAGTGATCCTCCAAGGGGTGCTGAAGAAGTCTTACATCCGATGAAGTCATCATCCAGGCAGCGCTGAAGAAGTCTTCCATCCGGGCGATGTCATCTTCCAAGCGGCGCTGAAGAAGTCTTCCATCCAGGCGATGTCATCTTCCAAGCGGGGTCTTCAATCTTCTTCTTCAGGATCCATCTTCATTCCGCCGACGCGGAACATCCTTCTTCCCCGACGGACTACCGACGAATGAAGGCTCCTTTAAGGGACGTCATCCAAGATGGCGTCCCTCGAATTCCGATTGGCTGATAGGATTCTATCAGCCAATCGGAATTAAGGTAGGAAAAATCTGATTGGCTGATTGAATCAGCCAATCAGATTCAAGTTCAATCCGACTGGCTGATCCAATCAGATTGAGCTCGCATTCTATTGGCTGATCGGAACAGCCAATAGAATGCGAGCTCAATCTGATTGGCTGATTGGATCAGCCAATCGGATTGAACTTGAATCTGATTGGCTGATTCCATCAGCCAATCAGAATTTTCCTACCTTAATTCCGATTGGCTGATTGAATCCTATCAGCCAATTGGAATACGAGGGACGCCATCTTGGATGACGTCCCTTAAAGGAGCCTTCATTTGTCGGTAGTCCATCGGGGAAGAAGGATGTTTCGCGTCGGCGGAATGAAGATGGATCCTGAAGAAGAAGATTGAAGACCCCGCTTGGAAGATGACATCGCCCGGATGGAAGACTTCTTCAGCGCCGCTTGGAGTATCACTACATCGGATGGAAGACTTCTTCAGCGCCCCTTGGAGGATCACTTCTGTTGCTCCGGATCTCCTCTTCGGTTCCATCGGTGGGTCGGCTGGCTGAAGACAACTCAAGGTAGGATGATCTTCAGGGGGGTAGTGTTAGGTTTATTTAAGGGGAGTTTGGGTTAGATTAGGGGTATGTGGGTGGTGGGTTTTAATGTTGGGGGGGGTTGTATTTTTCTTTTACAGGCAAAAGAGCAGTTTTCTTCGGGGCATGCCCCGCAAAAGGCCCTTTTAAGGGCTGGTAAGGTAAAAGAGCTTTGAACTTTTTTAATTTAGAATAGGGTAGGGCATTTTTTTATTTTGGGGGGCTTTGTTATTTTATTAGGGGCTTAGATTAGGTGTAATTAGCTTAAAATTGTTGTAATATTTTTTAAATATTTGTAACTTATTTTTTTTATTTTTTGTAACTTAGCTTTTTTTATTTTTTGTACTTTAGTTAGTTTATGTAATTGTATTTAATTGTAGTTATTTGTAGTTAATTTATTTAATTAATTTAATGATAGTGTAGTGTTAGGTTTAATTGTAACTTAGGTTAGGATTTATTTTACAGGTAATTTTGTATTTCTTTTAGCTAGGTAGTTATTAAATAGTTAATAACTATTTAATAACTATTCTAACTAGCTAAAATAAATACAAAGTTACCTGTAAAATAAATATAAATCCTAAAATAGCTACAATGTAATTATTAATTACATTGTAGCTATCTTAGGGTTTATTTTACAGGTAAGTATTTAGTTTTAAATAGCAATAATTTATTAAAGTATAGTGTAGTGTTAAGTGTAATTGTAACTTAGGTTAGTTTTTATTTTACAGGTAAATTTCTCTTTATTTTAGCTAGGTAGCTATTAAATAGTTAATAACTATTTAATAGCTATTGTACCTAGTTAAAATAAATTGAAATTTGCCTGTAAAATAAAAATAAATCCTAAAATAGCTACAATATAATTATAATTTATATTGTAGCTATATTAGGGTTTATTTTACAGGTAAGTATTTAGCTTTAAATAGGAATAATTTATTTAATAAGAGTTAATTTATTTCGTTAGATTTAAATTATATTTAACTTAGGGGGGTGATAGTGTTAAGGTTAGACTTAGCTTTAGGGGTTAATACATTTATTAGAGTAGCGGTGAGGTCCGGTCGGCAGATTAGGGGTTAATACTTGAAGTTAGGTGTTGGCGATGTTAGGGAGGGCAGATTAGGGGTTAATACTATTTATTATAGGGTTATTGAGGCGGGAGTGAGGCGGATTAGGGGTTAATACATTTATTAGAGTAGCGGTGAGGTCTGGTCGGCAGATTAGAGGTTAATAATTGTAGGTAGGTAGCGGCGACGTTGGGGGCGGCAGATTAGGGGTTAATAAATATAATTTAGGGGTCGGTGGTGTTAGGGGCAGCAGATTAGGGGTACATAGGGATAATGTAGGTTGCGGCGGAGTACGGAGCGGCAGATTAGGGGTTAATAAGTATAATGTAGGTGTCGGCGATGTCGGCGGCGGCAGATTAGGGGTTAATAAGTGTAAGGTTAGGGGTGTTGAGACTCGGGGTACATGTTAGGGTGTTAGGTGCAGACTTAGGAAGTGTTTCCCCATAGAAAACAATGGGGCTGCGTTAGGAGCTGAACGCTGCTTTTTTGCAGGTGTTAGGTTTTTTTTCAGCTCAAACTGCCCCATTGTTTTCTATGGGGGAATCGTGCACAAGCACGTTTTTGAAGCTGGCCGCGTCCGTAAGCACCGCTGGTATTGAGAGTTGCAGTGGCAGTAAATATGCTCTACGCTCCCTTTTTGGAGCCTAACGCAGCCCTTCTGTGAACTCTAAATACCAGCGGTATTCAAAAGGTGCGGGGGAAAAAAAGCCAGCGTTAGCTACGCGGGTCGTTACCGACAAAACTCTAAATCTATCCGTTAATGTTTTAGATATCCTATATTTAAAAATAGCAAAGCAAATGGGTGAGCCAATCACACGAGGCATATATGTACAGCCACCAATCAGTAGCTACTAAGCCTATCTAGATATGCTTTTCAGCAAAGAATATCAAGAGAATGAAGCACATTAGATAATAGAAGTAAATTAGAAAGTTCCATGCTCTATCTAAATCATGAAAGAAAAATTGTAGGTTTCATGTACCTTTAGGTTCGCTAGCATAAATTTCAAATAGTTAAAAAATCACCTTATCCAAAGAGTTAAAAAAGCCACCTTATCCAGATAAGTTTTTATCAAAGATATTTCAGACAATCTGACTTTTTAGCGTAACTGCACGGTTCCAGTATTTCACTGTTTTTCTGTCCCAATATTTTCCTACCAGCTGTTTATTGGATTTAGAAAACAGAGCTGTATCGTCTAAAACTGGGTAATAAAAACCGCTTTAACGTTACCTCACCACGGTATGTGTTATACCACGTCAAGACTGCAATCCCTCCTTGGAAGGTAAAAGTGAGCAGCTCCTCACAGCGTTTTAGATTCTTAGAGTAGAGATTTCCTGCTGCTCTGTTTGAATCACCTGCATGTGTGATTGGTAATGCGGTCGACTATCTGACCTGTAGATGTCCTCTGATTGGTCCAAAGTCCTACAAAACGGTTGAAATGCGTTGAGGACTGTGGGCTGCCACTGTGATACTTAAAAGCCATTATCTATCAAGCTTGTGACATACGACATTGAAAGAGAAGCCTTAAACTGAAAGAGCAACTTTGGACCAATCAGAGGAACATTTACAGGTCAGATGGTCGACCGCATTACCAATCACAGACCGCTGCTTCTTAACTCCTGTTTCCGGCGAGCCTGAAGGCTTGCGCGGAAACAAGGAGAACAGGGGCCATTTTGGCCCTTGTTAAATAGATCGGGCTGATTGACACCCCCCGCTAGCGGCCGATTGGCCGCGAATCTGCAGGGGGCGGTATTACACCAGCAGTTTACAAGAACTGCTGGTGCAATGATAAATGCTGACAATTTTCAATTTAAAATTGAAATGTACCCATGCACACTTCAAATTTGGCCTTTCTATCCCTTTTAACTTTTCTTTCTACTTGCTGCATCAGTACAAAGTACATCAATACAGATATACGTTAACATACGGTTTTGGGCAAATCACACATCTCAAATGCATGGAGCAACATGGAAAACAGATAAAACAAAAAGTGTACATTTATATGCTTTTGATTTAGATTCAAATTATCAGACACATCTATAGCAATTCTAAGGTCAAGTAGTGAGAGAATTATAGGTTAGAAATTGTGCAGTTATATACATACTTTCACTGTATGTCATAAATCTTTTTAGTACTAATTAGGAAAAAAAATAGCATAACCTTTCTTTTTTTCTGCAAATTGCAGCAACTAATTCTCCAACATCATGAAATATAGGTTTAAGTTCTGCCATACACAAAATTTGATTTGAGAAGTGCTGTGGAGTTACTATGTTAAGTTAAAGCATAAAAGCGATTCATTTTCAGTTGTTCCTGATAGCATTCTCAAGAGCCAGAATAATGTCTTAAATTAATATCACATATGTTTTGTCTCCTTTCTATGTTGCTTTCCACCCACTCAAGCAATGATCAGAGAACCCTAAGGTGAATAACGATCTAATACTGTAGTTGTAGCAATAAAAAAATATATAGTGTCAAAGGGGCCTATTTATCAAGCTCCGAACGGAGCTTGAGGCCCCGTGTTTCTGGCGAGCCTAGAAACACAAGTTATGGAGCAGCAGTCTAAAGACAGCTGCTCCATAACCCTGTCCGCCTGCTCTGATGAGGCGGACAGGAATCGCCGGAATTCAACCCGATCGAGTACGAGCAGGTTGATTGACACCCCCTGCTGGTGGCCAATTGGCCTCGAGTCTGTAGGGGGCGGCGTTGCACCAGCAGCTCACAAGAGCTGCTGGTGCAATGCTGAATACGGAGAGCGTATTGCTCTCCGCATTCAGCGATGTCTGTCGGACCTGATCCGCACTGTCGGATCAGGTCCGACAGACATTTGATAAATAGGCCTCATAGTGTTTACCCAATTGGAAGCCTTAAGTAAAATCATCCAACCTAGAAAAGAGAGGTTTATTAAAGGGATATTAAATAGTAAATACATGCTAGACATAATCATGTATTCAAAGTAAAGACTAGCCTTAGAATATGTTAAAGTATTTTTTAACAATTATAAGTGTAAAGGTTTAATTTCTATATAATCTAGTATCTATAAAGTAGTGGGGGTCACCATGTTTGAACTAGTTTTATATTTATGTCTGTCTCAAACTAAGAACCATCAGGGACAGTTATAAATCAGTTAAAGGGATCTAAAACAGTCTCCTTCATTGTTATAATAAATTGAATTCAATCTATATATCCTCCCTGATTTACAATAATGAAGTTGAACAAAATCTAAAAAAAAAAAAATCCTGTTACGAAGACCATATCATCCTGCCTTTATTTATTACATGACAGTTCTGTTAACCAGTAGAACACGTTTAAAATTGTAAAGTACTGATAACCTTGGAATCTGCAGTGAAACTATAGTGATTGTGTATCTCATTTCCACATATAGTGATCTAACTTAAATAATACAGAACCATAATTTAGCTAATACATAATCCATAAAGAGAAGTAATAGTTTAAAGGGACAGTGAACTCAAATATTCTCTCACTTTTAATATCTTCCCAGTGATTCATTGTACATACTGGAGTGTATTACATTGTTTACAAATAGCTACTTTACTTTTATTTTCTCATTTGAAATAGCCGATTTGTGTTGTATACCTACCTATACTGAAAACTTCAGAACTTAAAGTAAATGTAAACTTTCATGAATTAGTGCCCTGTTTTTAAAAATACTATTAAAAACAGGGGAACTTTCATTCATGAAACTTTACTTTGCAGCATATTTTTACAAATACTTACCTTTCTCTTCAGCAAAGCAGTCCCCCGCACGCAGCTCCTCTGTACTTACATCACCAATGACGAAACCGGCTTCCTCCAATCATGGCTTCCCCCCCAGAGCGTCCATCTCGTGAGGCCACACCGTGATTGGAGGAAGCCGGTTTTGTCATTGCTGTGTTAAGTACAGCATGAGAAGCAGGTGGGGGATCGCCGATCTGGCCTTGCTAAAAAGAAAAGTAAGTATTTGTAAAAATATGCTGCAAAGTAAACTTTCATGATAAGGAAGACTTTGTGTAAGTACTTAGACCACTAATATAGAAGTCTCTTTTCCCTATACTCATGAAACTGGGCATTAATTCTAAAGTGCATTAACAGCTATTTCATGTACAAAATAAACTCAAAGAAACAATTTCCCATACATTTTAAATTCTGCAGCTGGTATAACATTAAGGGGGAACCAATTTTACAGTGCTCTGTCCCTTTAAGAAGAGGTTAAAATAAATGGTTTATTTTTATCTTAAACATTGCCACAATCCATCTACCTTTTGGGTTTTCATGGACTTGAATAAAAATGGGAAAATTAAGTCTCTGTAGTGTTCCTGTAGATTAAGTTAAACTAATTAACCTTAATCATTCCTTTTATTGATATTAAGCTACAGGAGATATCCCACTTGATATGCATTTTGAAGCTCTAATTTGTTAAAAAAAAAAAAGAAGATACTTTTCTTATTTCTAAATTCATCAAAATATTAAATTGTGTGTGTGTGTATATATATATATATATATATATATATATATATATATTATGTTCTACGTGTTGTATGGTTAATAGATGACAAGATAAACAGTGGAACATAAATTTCATATACCATAAACTTAAGAAAAAAAATGCTAGATGTTTTCACGTGTGATTTACAAATTTGTACATTTGAATTTGCATTTTCTAGAATGCAGCTATTCTCTAAAATAAAATACTAAGTTATAACAGTAGGATATAGATAGAAACCTGTCACTAAAGACTCATAAAGATCATATTTTTAGAAATGTAATTATAAAAAAATTCAAGCTTACAGTGTATGATTCAAAAAAGAGAAAATGATTATGAAGTTCACACTGCCCCTTCTTATCTCACATGAGTCATAAATGGGAATGACTACTATCTCTTGTGGCTTCCAGAAAAAAATTAATTGAAAAAAATCAAGGCTTCCCATTAGACAGGGTATTGTGCTAGCTAATGTTGTCTTGGCTCCATGGACAGGGCACATGTTGCCAGCACATAAAATGGTTGAATTTTAGGGGCATATTTATCAAGCTCCTTATGGAGCTAAAGACCACTGCTCCATAACTTGTCTGCCTGCTCTGAGGCGGCTGTCAGAAATCAACCCGATCGAATACGATCGGGTTGATTGACATTCCCTGCTAGCGGCCGATTGGCTGCAAATCTGCAGGGGGCGGCATTGCACCAGCAGTTCACAAGAACTGCTGGCGCAATGATAAATGCCGACAGCGTATCATGTCCGCTCGCACAATGATACATATGCCCCACAATGTTACAAATTTCTGGAAACCTACAGGGCCGGACAGGGAATAAAAAGCAGACCTGGAAAAACTTTAAGACCAGCCCTATCTTCTGTGGAGTCCATAGTATAGACAGACACCCCATTTTTCTCAAAGGGATTACTGGGATACCCCTCCCAATATTTTTTTTCCCAAAAATTAAATTACATTAGTTTGTAATACATAATGCCAGATTGTTGTTATATAGGCACCCTACGACCCAATTTCATCCATGACTCCCTTTTACAGTGTGAAAATTATTATCCCCATTTTGATCTGGAGAAGACACACACAACTCTACCTCACAGTGTGATTTGAATAGACACTAGAAACCAATCAAATGAGAGCTACAAAATGGTAGATTATCTAGGAAATAAACGTACAAGGAAATATTTTGTAACATTGATACTTATAGCTCAGACAAGAAAGGTAATACAGAGGCATCACCTCACCAGCACCACCACCCCTTACGTTGTATGTGGCCAGGTCCAGCTGCTGCAGCCCACTGGGAAATCTCCTGGCATTCTGGTAGGCCAATCTGGCCTTGAACAGTGCAATTGGAATTTGGTGGTTGGGCTTCCAGTAAGTCATCAGGTGCATTAATCCTTCAGTCTACAGTTTTCATCTCTTCAGTCATTGAGGAAGGATGCTTCTCTTAGACATATGACTTTAAACTGATTTATGTATTTGAATACATTTATACCATTCATTTCTTCTATTTTGGCCTAGAATGCTTAGGAAACTGGCAATAGAGTTACCTTGGCTAACTCCAATCTTTTTTTTTTAAAGCATAAAAGATTTTATTCAATGAAACCAAAGTAAAAATGTATTAATTAAAAATACTACTATAAACACACACACAACCCCTTATTTCATTTGCTGCACACAAGCTTGAAGCACACTGTGACACACACTGAATGAGTGACTACTAGTGGGTTACTCACTTGCTACTAGAATAATTAGCACCGTCGCCCGTTCTGGCCCTAAAGTTTGCCTCACCTGCAGCATTATTCCATACTGGCCTTTCAGGCACTATCAGTGGCCATCCAAAATGTGGAATGACCTCAATTTGACAGCGCTTGAGATGGCTCTACGGCAAATCTTGTTAGTAATGTGAGAGTGTCTTAGAAGTTCTGCAACGCGTTTCAGCTGAGCAATCTCAGCCTTGCCGTAGAGCCGTCTCAAGCGCTGTCAGTAGGACAACACCCCCACAAGCAGAACCAATCAAGGCGCATTGGAGTAAGAAGGCGTGCTTTTTGGGGCTATCCACTGACAAGACGCTAAGAACACATACAGCTCGAGGGCCGGCTGTTCCATCCCTGCAAGGCTGTGGATAGGGGTGGAAACCTACAGGACCGGCTGCTTTCATCGCAAGGTGGCAGTTTGGGGTAATAAAACCTCACAAGAAACAACAAAGAAATCCGCGTCACAGGTCCGGAGACCAGGCGAAACATAGAGAGGAAGGAGCCAATTGGAAATAAGGTTTGACCCTGTCTAAAACGAAACTAAACAAGGGCACTTGTGAAATTATTAAAGCGCTTAAAGACATATTGTCCACAACTGAATAATAGGACCAACATAATTGTCTGTTTGTATCCATTTATTACAAACCTCCTTAACGAAAGTTACAAATCATATATCTATTTTGCTGCAAAGTATTGGCAACATATAAAAAATAGATACTTAGATTCAAGACGTTCTCCTAATATATGTGATTAGATATGCTCTAAAAAGGCTGTGAATCGTTATCCATGTCATTTTTTTTTACGACACTGCTTTTTTTCTGATCAATTGATCCTTTTAAATTGTGTATTCAAATTATGCATTTATTCTGTAAGGTTGGCCAACCAAATTGATTCATTCATAACTAATGGAAAGAGAGTAAGCAGAAGAGTTATAAAATACTCATTGTTTTTTAAGGTTGTTTTTTAAAGTTGCATCTATTTTGTTCCTCCTTTTTTTAGATTTTTTTAGATTTGATACGATCATTCTGAATATAACAATAGAGCTCATCTGAACAAAGATATCATTTTATATATTTTACATTTTTCATTTTAGTGTTTCATATTAGAGCATTCTTATTTTATATGTTACGTTCTGACTATTGTCTAATATTGCACATAAAATAAAACTATTTTTAAATACATTTGGGGCTATAGACTTCATTCTTTCTTTCTCTCCTTTGGGTATTAGCTAGTAGCGCTCTTGTCTCTTATCCCCCTTTCTTCATCAAGTGAGTCCTTTGGGTGCATAGAGGTAGCCCCCACAGATTCAAGAGCATATACCCACATAGCGCAAGAGTATATTTACCTACAAACCATTTGAAGACTTCTCCCCGCCTGGAGGACGACTTCTTGCCGCTTGGATGAAGACTTCTCCCACCTTCGTTGAGGACTTCTGCCCACTTGGATGAAGACTTCTCCCGGCTTGATGAGGATGGATGTCCGGTCTACAAAAACTGTAAGTGGATCTTCAGGGGCTAGTGTTAGGTTTTTTTAAGGGTTTATTGGGTGGGTTTTATTTTTAGATTAGGGGTTTGGGCAAAGAAAAAGAGCTAAATGCCCTTTTAAGGGCAATGCCCATACAAATATATTTTTCAGGACAATGGGGAGCTTAGGTTTTTTAGATAGGATTTTATTTTGGGGGTTTGGTTGTGTGGGTGGTGGGTTTTACTGTTGGGGGGGTTGTTTGTATTTTATTTTACAGGTAAAAGAGCTGATTTCTTTGGGGCAATGCCCCGCAAAAGGCCCTTTTAAGGGCTATTGGCAGTTTAGGCTAGGTGTAATTAGTTTAAAAATTTGATAATTTCTTTTTTATTTTGTGTAATTTAGTGTTTATTTTTTTGTAATTTAGTTAATTGTATTTAATTAATGTAATTTATTTAATTGTAGTGTAATGTTAAGTGTTAGTGTAAGACAGGTTAGGTTTTATTTTACAGGTAAATTTGTATTTATTTTAACTAGGTAGTTAGTAAATAGTTAATAACTATTTACTAACTAATCTACCTAGTTAAAATAAATACAAACATAGCTGTGAAATAAAAATAATGTAACTATTAGTTATATTGTAGCTAGCTTAGTTTTTATTTTACAGGTAAGTATGTATTTAGTTTTAAATAGGAATTATTTAGTTAATGATAGTAATTTTTATTTAGATTTATTTTAATTATATCAACGTTAGGGGTGTTAGGGTTAAACAAAAAAAACTTCTTTAAAGGGACATTAAACACTAAATACATGCTAGATAGAATGATGCATTCAAAGAAAAGATTAGTCCATGACTAACATGTAGGTGTATTTTTAAAGTTTCATTAGTTGTTTAAAAAGTGACAAAATAAGTGTAAAGTTTTAGTGTCTATAAAACACTGGGAGCTGCCATGTTGTAACTTGTGTTACCTTCTCTGCTGTGGCCAATTAGGGACAGTTATACATAGGTCATTAGAGTGTGCAGCCAATGGTTGTGCTGGATTTAACTGTGTTCTGCACTTCCATTTCTAACAGGAACTGAAAAGCTCACAATTTCAGAATGGAATTACAGGCAAAGAGGACAAAATAAATAATAAAAGTATATTACAGAGCTGTTTTATATATACAATTTATCATTTTATATTACCATCTCAAAGTGTTTAATGTCCCTTTAATGATTCAGATAGTTAGGCAACTTTTTAATTTACTCCTATTATCAATTTTTCTTCGTTCTCTTGCTATCTTTATTAAAAAAATAGGAATGTACAGTTTTTTTGGTTGAGAACCTGGGTTATGCTTGCTTATTGGTTTGCTAAAAATAGCCACCAATAAGCAAGTGCTATCCAGGGTGCTGAGCCTAAAATGGGCTGGCTCCTAAATTCCTGCTTTTTAAATAAAGACAACAAGTGAATGAAGAAAAATTTATAGTAGGAGTAAATTAGAACGTTTCTTAAACTTGCATGCTCTATCTGAATAATTAAATAATAAATTTGGGTTTAGTATCCCTTTAAGTCAGCCCTCCCACACACAGTTACATTAATAATAAACAATTTGTCCCCTGATAACATAATGGGCTCTATTTATCAAGCTGAGTATACAGCATTGGAAGTCCTCAGACCTTTGTTTCCAAACCTGTATACCAGTTCTTAGCTGGCAGACTAAAATCCTCTCAGACAAGTTGTCCGGGGTGATTGACAGGCCCTATTCACACACCATTGGGCGTGAGCAGATGCTTATGCAATGTTAAATGCGGGAAGTGTATTGCTGCCCAGGGCGTAAAGGTTCGTGAAAGCAAACCTTGTCTGCCTGAGCTTTGATAAATGGGGCCCACAATGTTAATCCCATTATGGCTATCAATCAAAATACAAAATTATGAAATAGTAATGGTCAGTAAATTTCAGGTAGATTACGAGTTTTGCGTTCGTGTTTTAACGCTGAAGCAATGGCCATTTCAGCGTTATAACAGCAAAGCAGCCATTACAAGTCTTGTTGGTATAGCTGTACCGCAAGCCTTTTAGCCTGTAATGCAACATCAGTCCCGCGCTTAAAAAAATTTACGTTTTTATGTGGGATTTCCATAGCACCAGTATTACAAGTTTTGCGGTGAAGCTAAAATGCTTGCGGTATAGCCTATACTGACAAGATCCATACCGTCTTCTGAGATCAGTAGTTATGGTTTTTGCGCAACAAAAGTGTTACATAAAAGTCATAACAAAAGTGTTACAAAGTACACTAACACCCATAAACTACCTATTAACCCTTAAACCGCCGCCCTCACGCATCTCAAACACTATTTAAATATTATAAACCCCTAATCTGCCGTCCACCAACATCGCCCCCACTATATTAAAGTTATTAACCCCTATTCCGCTGCTCCCTGACACAGCTGCCACTATAATAAACCTATTAAAGGGACAGTCAACACCAGACTTTTTGTTGTTTAAAAAGAAAGATAATCCCTTTATTACCCATTCCCCAGTTTTGAATAACCAACACAGTTATAATAATACACGTTTTACCTCTGTAATTATCTTGTATCTAAGCTTTTGCTGACTGCCCCTTATTTCAGTTCTTTTGACAGACATGCAGTTTAGCCAATCAGTGCTCACTCCTAGGTCACTTTACGTGCATGAGCTCAATGTTATCTATATGAAACATGTGAACTAATGCCCTCTAGTGGTCAAAATGTATTCAGATTAGAGGCAGTCTTCAAGGTCTAAGAAATTAGCATATGAACCTCCTAGGTTTAGCTTTCAACTAAGAATACCAAGAGAACAAAGCAAAATTGGTGATAAAAGTAAATTGGGAAGTTGTTTAAAATTGCATGCCCTATTTAAATCATGAAAAAAAAAATTTTGGACTTGACTGTCCCTTTAACGCCTAAACCGCAAGCCCCCCACAACGAAATATACTACATTAAAGTATTAACCCCCTAAACCGAAAGCCCCCACTTTGCTATAAACTAATTTAAACTAGTAACCCCTAAACCTAACGCCCCCCTAACTTTATATTAAAATTAAAATTTTCCTATCTTAAAATAAATTAAAACTTACCTGTCAAATTAAAAAAAACTAAGTTTAAACTAACAAATAAACTAATATAACTATTAACTAACACTACTATAAAAATTACAAAGTATCTAATTACAAAAAATAAAAAATACTAAATTACAAACAATAACAAACACTAAATTACGAAAAATAACAAACGAAATGATCAAAAATAAAAAAGAATTACACCTAATCTAATAGCCCTATAAAAATAAAAAAGCCCACCCTAAAAAAAAAAAAAAAACCTAGCCTGCAATAAACTACCAATAGCCCTTAAAAGGGCCTTTTGTGGGGCATTGCCCCAAAGAAATCAGCTCTTTTACCTGCAAAGAAAACACAAAGACCCCCCAACAGTAAAACCCACCACCCAACCAACCCCCCAAAATAATAAACCTAACTCTAACAAAAACCTAAGCTACCCATTGCCCTGAAAAGGGAATTTGTATGGGCATTGCCCTTAAAAGGGCATTCAGCTCTTTTGCTTGCCCTGAAAAGGGCATTCAGCTCTTTTAAGAAAAGCCCAAACCCTAAACTAAAAAAAAAACACCTAAAAAAGTTTAAAAAATCCTAACACTAACCCCCGAAGATCCACTTACAGTTTCTGAAGTCCGGACATCCAGGCGGCGAGATGTCTTCATCCAGGTGGCGAGGTCTTCATCCATCCAGACGGCGTCTTCTATCTTTAACCAGGCAGCATCTTATATCTTCATCCCGGCGGCAGCCAATAGGATGAAAGCTTCTGAAATTCTATTGGCTGATTTGAACAGCCAATAGAATTTCAGAAGCTCTCATCCTATTCGCTGTTTTGAACAGCCAATAGGATTTCACTAGCTCTCATCCTATTGGCTGATTTGATTTTCCAAAATCAAATCAGCCAATAGGAATGCAAAGGACACCATTTTGAAAAGGCTCCTTTGCATTGAAGATTCAGTATACGGCGGCGACCGTATGAAGAGGATGCTCCGTGCTGAATGTCTTCAGGATGAACATGCTCCTGGCCGCCGGGATGAAGATAGAAGACGCCGCAGGGATGAAGATAAAAGATGTCACCTGGATGAAGATAGAAGACATCGCCTGGCTGGATGAAGACCTCGCCGCCTGGATGTCCAGACTTCAGAAACTGTAAGTGGATCTTTGGGGGTTAGTGTTAGGATTTTTTTTTAACTTTTTTGGGTGGGTTTTATTTTAGTTTAGGGTTTGGGTTTTTCTTGAAAGAGCTGAATGCCCTTTTCAGGGCAAGCAAAAGAGCTAAATGCCCTTTTAAGGGCAATGCCCATACAAATGCCCTTTTCAGGGCAATGGGTAGCTTAGGTTTTTGTTAGATTTAGGTTTATTATTTTTGGGGGTTGGTTGGGTGGTGGGTTTTACTCTTGGGGGTCTTTGTGGTTTTTTTACAGGTAAAAGAGCTGATTTCTTTGGGGTAGTGTTTGTTAATTTTTTGTAATTTAGTATTTTTATTAGATAGTTTGTAATTGTTATAGTAGTGTTAGGATTTTTTTAAGGTGTATTTTAGTTTTCTTTAATTGGTAGTTAGTTTAATTTTAGTTCAATAGTTATATTAGTTTAATTGTTAGTTTAAACTTTAGTTTTTTTTAATTTGACAGGTAAGTTTCCATTAAATTTAAGATAGGGACATTGTAATTTTAATATAAAGTTAGAGGGGCATTAGGTTTAGGGGTTACTAGTTTAAATTAGTTTATTTCGGTTTAGGGTGTAATAGGTTTATTTCATGGCAGAGGTGCTGGGGAGTGGCGGAATAGGGGTTAATGAATTTTCATAGTGGCGGCGATGTCGGGAGCGGCAGATTATTGGTTAATAACTTTATTTAGGTGTCGGCGATGTCGGGGGCGGCAGATTAGGGGTGTTTAGACATGGTTTTTATGTTAGGTTTAAGTGTAACTTTTTTTTCCCCATAGACTTCAATGGGGCTGTGTTACGGAGCTTTTCATTCCGCGATCGCAGGTGTTTTTTTCTAAGACTCTCTTCCAATTGATGTCTATGGGGAAAGCGTGGACAAGCACGTCAAAACAGCGCTTGTATTTTGTGCGATATGCAGCTCAACGCAACCATATCGCACGCACAAGGCAGCTGTTTGAAAACTTCTAATGGCAGCGCAATGGAGGGTGAAATATCGCAACTTTAGTTGCATTCATTTCGCACCCCGTTGTGCCCATAACTTGTAATCTACCTGTTTGTGAGATGTACTTCTTTTATTTGGGGAATTGGATGTATAACTACGTAGGAAGTGATTTTCACAGTTATTAATCTTTGTTATCTTTCCTTTAATATCGTTTTCCATAAGCATCTGTGCTAGCATGTAAGTGATAGTTAGAAAAAATGTGGATATTAGTAACATGTTTATTTAACTTTTTAGCAAATTTATCAATATATTGAGGAAGCTTGGATATATATATATACAGTATATATTGAAATTTCCCATTGTCCAGTGGTTCCGGGCAACTTAGAAATTGCAGCAGACGACTTTAACATTACTAAGTTTTAGTCTCTGGGCTAGTGGCTTTTAATCTCTGACTAGTAAACCATAGTGATATTTTTCTATATATATATATATTAAATGTTATCCTATATCTAGATAATATACAAAACGATAGTGAGAGGCACACTGAATCTATGATCCCAAAAAATCTGTAGTGCAGACAGATTCACAGAAGGTGGGGCTATAGCGCAAAATACATTTATGTGTTTAGACTACTTAAAAGATGTAGAAAATGCTGAGAAAAATGGATTGTCATAAAAGTATAATTAGCAATGGTATTTTATTTATAGGATAGCTGTTTTATAAGTAGTCATCCTTTACTTAGAATACATAAAAACAATATGCATGGAATAGCCTACAGTTTTTAATATTTGTGTTAATTTTGTTTTTCAAGTCTTTATCCTGTTCAACACTTTTTTTTATTTAAAGGTACATTGTGCTGTCAAATTCCCACCCCTCCTTTAAAATGTTCTAAAGTGTATGAAAATTGTTTACTTTTTTTGGCATTAGAAAAAACTGATTTTGCCTGCTAAAACCACTACCTTTAATGTAAATATGAATGATTTTGTGTTCTCTAAATACAAGTTATGTAAAGAAGAATTAGCAGAGCAGTAAGGGGTGAGAGTGATATATACTAAAATGTTAATTGGTAATTAATCAGATTGTGTATAAACAAAGATAAGATAAGAAGATGACTTTGTAGAGAGAAATAGATAAGGATGTCTGCTGTTACTGCAAGCTCAGCCTATTTTAAAGGACAATGTTTTCACTAAGCAAAAACAGCTATTTCATGTACAAAAGTAAACCTAAATGATACATTTCCGATATATTTTATACTCTGCAGCTGGTATAACAAGCCATTGGAAAAAAAATAAAGGGAAGACAATTTTACTGTACATTATCCCTTATCGGCTCATGATAAACCGTAACAGCTTAAAGGGACAGTTTATAAAAAAAAGTCTCACTTTAATTTGCTCATAATGATTCATTTTACCTGCTGGCATGTATTAAACTGTTTACAAGTAGCTCCTTTACCATTATTTCAGCATTTGAAGAAGCTGATTTAGCTTGTGGTATCCCTATCCATACTGAAAGTTTTTAGGCAATTGACAACCTATGTAAACACAGTCAGCAGAAGAAATTATACTCCCAGTTGGTGTAGGGTACTTAAAGGGACAGTCTAGTCAAAATTAAACTTTCATGATTCAGATAGGGCATGTAATTTTAAACAACTTTCCAATTTACTTCTATTATCTAATTTTCTCAATTCTTTAGCTATCCTTTGTTGAAGAAATAGCAATGCACATGTGTGAGCCAATCACACAAGGTCTCTATGTGCAGCACCCAATCAGCAGCTACTGAGCATATCTAGATATGCTTTTCAGCAAGTGATATCAAGAGAATGAAGCAAATTAGATAATAGAAGTAAATTATAAAGTTGTTTAAAATGACATGCTCTTTCTAAATCACGAAAGAAAAAATTTGGGTTTCATGTCCCTTTAAGTATGAAAATTATATTTTTTCATTGTTCTCTTTAAGGGCCTTATATCCAGAAGCTCGCCTCTCAGTTGAGATGATCTAAGACGTCTCGTCAGTATGTAGAGGCCCATGAAAAATGTTAGAAACACAAATTGTAAATTGAAAGATGTTTATCTCACTATGCAGCATATTTGATGTGAAGGAGAGACACCTACATTTCAATATAAGGTCTAAAAAAAATCCCTAAGATTTTGCATGATTTCTCTCCATGCCGGCGAACTTTTGAATATCAGGCCTTTGGTTTACAGACAGATAAGATAAGGAAACATGTCTGTTTACAGAAAGTGATACAATAATGAGATCTGATTTTACCTGCAAGCTCAACCCATTTTAATAGGTCGTAGTTTCAAAGCACATAACCAGCTATTTTATATACACAAATAAACCGGAAAATGCAATATCTCGTAAATTTTATACTCTGCAGCTGGTATAACAAATCACTGGAAATACATTAAGGGAAAAACTATTATTTTTATCTAATATACAGTATACTGTCCCTTTAAATACCTTTGAGAAAACCTTTTAAAGGGACAGTCTACACCAGAATTGTTATCGTTTAAAAAGATAGATAATCCCTTTATTACCTATTCCCCAGTTTTGCATAACCAACAGTTATATAAATACACTTTTTACCTCTTTGATTACCTTGTATCTAAGCCTCTGCAAACTGCCCCTTTACTTCAGTTACTTTGACAGACTTGCATTTTAGCCAATCAGTGCTGATTCCTAGGTAACTCCACCTGAGTGAGCACAGTGTTATCTATATGATACACCTGAACTAACACCCTCTGGTGGTGAAAAACTGTCAAAATGCATTCAGATTAGAAGCGGCCTTCAAGGTCCAAGGAATTAGCATATGAACCTTCTAGGTTTAGTTTCAACTAAGAATACTAAAAGAACAAAGCGATATTAGTGCTAAAAGTAAAATGGAAAGTTGTTTAAAATTACATTCTCTATCTGAATCATGAAAGTTTATTTTGGACTAGACTGTCCCTTTAATGACTGGTATAGGTAAAGTTTTGCTTTCTTGTCATATTGAACATTTACACTAGATTTGCAAATCGTATTAAAAAGTCAAAATACTCAATAGCAAAGATATTAATAAAAAAACAATTTTCAGGAGCAAATTACTCTGACTGTATGAATGGAATAAAAACAACCTAGCTCTGCATACATTCTATAATAACTTTAATATTTAACAAGTAATTTTGCCCCTTTTTTTCCTTATAATGCCTTTTTCATTTTTTTGTGTGCAGGAAGCCCCCTCAAGAACTCAACTTTCTTGTCTTTAAAAAAACAAAAAAACAAACAAAAAACAACTAAAGAAATAAATAGAAAAAGAACTAAAACCTATAGGCCTAGTTTACAAGTGAAATATTACCACTAACACCATTCAAGTTAATTCAATAGCGCTCTTAGGGCTAGATTACAAGTGGAGTGGTCTCCGCTAGAGTTAAGCTTTTCTTTCATGTAATTAGCAAGAGTCCATGAGCTAGTGACGTATGGGCTATACATTCCTACCAGGAGGGGCAAAGTTTCCCAAACCTCAAAATGCCTATAAATACACCCCTCACCACACCCACAATTCAGTTTTACAAACTTTGCCTCCCATGGAGGTGGTGAAGTAAGTTTGTGCTTGATTCTACGTTGATATGCGCTTCGCAGCAGGCTGAAGCCCGTTTTTCCTCTCAGAGTGCAGTGAATGTCAGAGGGATGTGAAGAGAGTATTGCCTATTTGAATTCAATGGTCTTCCTCTAGGGGATCTATTTCATAGGTTCTCTGTTAACGGTCGTAGAGATTTCTTCTCCTACCTCCCTTTTCAGATCGACGATATACTCTTATATACCATTACCTCTACTGATTTTCGTTTCAGTACTGGTTTGGCTATCTACTATATGTAGATGAGTGTCTTAGGGTAAGTAAGTCTTATTTTTATTTATGACACTCAAAGCTATGGTTGGGCACTTTATATGTAAAGTTCTAAATATATGTGTTTAAACTTATATTTGCCATGATTCAGGATAATCAGTATTCCTTCATTCAGACTGTCAGTTTCATTTTTTTGGGAAAATGCATAGATTCATTTTTTCTTACCTTAATTTTCAATTGACCATTTTTCAAAAATTGCGGGCTGTTAGGCTCGCGGGTGCAGAAAATGCTTCTATTTAATGTGTCATTTTTGGCGTGAGACTTTTTTGGCACAAAAATTTCGTCATTTCCGGCGTCATAGTTGGCGCCGGAAGTTTTTCGTAATTGCGTAATTTTTTACATTTGTGTATTGTGGATGTTTTTTTTGCGCCAAAAAATATGGGCATCATTCTTGGCGCCAAAATGTGTGGGCGTTATTCTTGGCGCCAGTTTTTTTCACACTATTTCAGTCTCACTTTTCAGTTGCTTCTGGTTTTCTAGAGGCTTGTTTCATTTTGCATTTTTTCCCATTCCTGAAACTGCCATTTAAGGAATTTGATAATTTTGCTTTATATGTTGTTTTTTCTTTTACATATTGCAAGATGTCTCTACCTGACCCTGGATCAGAATCTACTTCTGGAAAAGCGCTGCCTGATGTCGGTTCTACCAAAGCTAAGTTAATTTGTTGTAAACTTTTGGTAACTGTTCCACCGGCTGTTGTTTGTGATAAATGTCATAATAAGCTATCAAACGCAGATAGCATTTCCATTAGTAATAATCCATTACCTGTTGTTGTTCCTTCAACATCTAATGTTCAGGATGTTCCTGTTAATGTTATAGAATTTGTTTCTAAATCTATTCGGAAGGCTCTGTCTGTTATTCCTCCTTCTAGTAAATGTAAGAGGTCTTTTAAAATTTATATATTTCAGATGAATTTTTAAATGACCGCCATTATTTTGACTTATCTATTTCTGATGAGGATCTATCTGGTTCAGAAGATTCTACCTCAGATATTGACACTAATAAATCTTCATATTTGTTTAAAATGGAGTTTATTCATTCCTTACTGATATGGAGGAGTCTAGTCCTCTTGATATTACAGGGAGTGCAGAATTATTAGGCAAGTTGTATTTTTGAGGATTAATTTTATTATTGAACAACAACCATGTTCTCAATGAACCCAAAAAACTCATTAATATCAAAGCTGAATATTTTTGGAAGTAGTTTTTAGTTTGTTTTTAGTTTTAGCTATTTTAGGGGGATATCTGTGTGTGCAGGTGACTATTACTGTGTTATAATTATTAGGCAACTTAACAAAAAACAAATATATACCCATTTCAATTATTTATTTTTACCAGTGAGACCAATATAACATCTCAACATTCACAAATATACATTTCTGACATTCAAAAACAAAACAAAAACAAATCAGTGACCAATATAGCCACCTTTCTTTGCAAGGACACTCAAAAGCCTGCCATCCATGGATTCTGTCAGTGTTTTGATCTGTTCACCATCAACATTGCGTGCAGCAGCAACCACAGCCTCCCAGACACTGTTCAGAGAGGTGTACTGTTTTCCCTCCTTGTAAATCTCACATTTGATGATGGACCACAGGTTCTCAATGGGGTTCAGATCAGGTGAACAAGGAGGCCATGTCATTAGATTTTCTTCTTTTATACCCTTTCTTGCCAGCCACGCTGTGGAGTACTTGGACGCGTGTGATGGAGCATTGTCCTGCATGAAAATCATGTTTTTCTTGAAGGATGCAGACTTCTTCCTGTACTACTGCTTGAAGAAGGTGTCTTCCAGAAACTGGCAGTAGGACTGGGAGTTGAGCTTGACTCCATCCTCAACCCGAAAAGGCCCCACAAGCTCATCTTTGATGATACCAGCCCAAACCAGTACTCCACCTCCACCTTGCTGGCGTCTGAGTCGGACTGGAGCTCTCTGCCCTTTACCAATCCAGCCACGGGCCCATCCATCTGGCCCATCAAGACTCACTCTCATTTCATCAGTCCATAAAACCTTAGAAAAATCAGTCTTGAGATATTTCTTGGCCCAGTCTTGACGTTTCAGCTTGTGTGTCTTGTTCAGTGGTGGTCGTCTTTCAGCCTTTCTTACCTTGGCCATGTCTCTGAGTATTGCACACCTTGTGCTTTTGGGCACTCCAGTGATGTTGCAGCTCTGAAATATGGCCAAACTGGTGGCAAGTGGCATCTTGGCAGCTGCACGCTTGACTTTTCTCAGTTCATGGGCAGTTATTTTGCGCCTTGGTTTTTCCACACGCTTCTTGTGACCCTGTTGACTATTTTGAATGAAACGCTTGATTGTTCGATGATCACACTTCAGAAGCTTTGCAATTTTAAGAGTGCTGCATCCCTCTGCAAGATATCTCACTATTTTTGACTTTTCTGAGCCTGTCAAGTCCTTCTTTTGACCCATTTTGCCAAAGGAAAGGAAGTTGCCTAATAATTATGCACACCTGATATAGGGTGTTGATGTCATTAGACCACACCCCTTCTCATTACAGAGATGCACATCACCTAATATGCTTAATTGGTAGTAGGCTTTCGAGCCTATACAGCTTGGAGTAAGACAACATGCATAAAGAGGATGATGTGGTCAAAATACTAATTTGCCTAATAATTCTGCACTCCCTGTAAAGCTACTAAGCGTTTAAATTCAGTTTTAAACCTCCCGTAGTTATTCCAGAAGCTTTTCCAGTTCCTGATGCTATTTCAGAAGTAATTTCTAGGGAATGGAATAGTCTGGGTACTTCATTTACTCCTTCTCCAAGGTTTAAGAAATTGTACCCTTTACCATCTGATAGATTAGAGTTTTTAGAGAAAATCCCAGAGGTTGATGGGGCTATTTCTACTCTTGCTGAACATACTACTATTCCTACGGCAGATAGTACTTCATTTTCCTTTAGATAGGAAGCTTGAATCCTTTTTTAGGAAGGCTTATCTTATTTATGTTCAGGTAATCTTCTTAGACCTGCTATTTCTTTGGCTGATGTTGCTGCAGCTTCAACTTTCTGGTTGGAGGCTTTAGCGCAACAAGTGTCAGACCATAATGCTTATAGCATTGTTTAACTCCTTCAACATGCTATAACTTTATTTGTGATGCCATTTTCGATATCATCAGAATTGATGTCAGGTATATGTATTTAGCATGTTTTAGCCAGAAGAGCTTTATGGCTTCAATCTTGGAATGCAGATATGACTTCTAAGTCAACGTTGCTGTCTCTTTCTTTCCAAGGTAATAATTATTTGGTTCTCAGTTAGATTCAATAATTTCAACTGTTACTGGGGGGAAGGGAGCCTTTTTTGCCTCAGGACAAAAAATCTAAAGGTAAACATAGGGCTGCTAATCGTTTTCGTTTCTTTTCGTCAGAATAAAGAACAAAAGCCTGACCCTTCCCCTAAAGGAGCAGTTTCCGTTTGGAAAGCTTATCCAGTCTGGAATAAATCCAAGCCTTTTAGAAAATCAAAACCAGCTCCCAAGTCCGCATGAAGGTGCTGCCCTCATTCCAGCACAGCTGGTAGGGGGCAGGTTACGTTTTTTCATAGATGTTTGGATCAATTCGATTCAAAGTCTTTGGATTCAGATCATTGTTTCACAAGGGTACAGAATAGGTTTCAAGGTAAGACCGCCTGTGAGAAGATTTTTTTCTCTCACGCATTCCAGTAAACCCAGTTAAGGCTCAGGCATTTCTGAAATGTGTTTCAGACCTGGAGTCAGCTAGGGAATTGTGCCAGTTCCAGTTCTGGAACAGGGCCTGGGGTTTTTATTCAAATCTGTTCATTGTATCAAGAAGAAATTTTTTTTAGTCCAGTTCTGGATCTAAAAATATCTAAAAAAAGGACTATTCTGCCTTTTGTTCAGCAAGGGCATTATATGTCTACAATAGACTTACAGGATGCATATCTTCATATTCCAATTCATCCGGACCACTATCAGTTCCTGAGATTCTCTTTTTTAGACAATCATTACCACTTTGTTGCTCTTCCTTTTGGCCTAGCAACAGCTCCAAGGATCTTTTCAAAGGTTCTTGGTGCCCTTCTCTCTGTAATCAGGGAGCAGGGTATTGCGGTATTTCCTTATTTGGACGATATCTTGGTACTTGCTCAGTCTTTACATTCTGCATAATCTCACACGAATAAACTTGTGTTGTTTCTTCAAAGACGTGGTTGGAGGATCAATTTACCAAAGAATTTCTTGATTCCCCAGACAAGGGTAACCTTTTTGGGATTCCAAATAGATTCAGTGTCCATGGCTTTGTCTCTACAGAAAAGAGACGTCTGAAAAAGGTTTCAGCTTGTCGAAACCTTCAGTCTCAATTATTCCCTTAAGTAGCTTTGTGCATGGAAATTTTAGGTCTCATGACTGCAGCATCGGACGCAATCTCCTTTGCTCATTTTCACATGAGACCTCTACATCTTTGTATGCTGAACCAATGGTGCAGGGATTATACAAAGATATCACAATTAATATCCTTAAATCCCAATGTTCGAACTTCTCTGACTTGGTGGTTGGATCACCATAGTTTATTTCAAGGGGTCTCCTTTGTTCATCAAACCTGGACTGTGATCTCAACAGATGCGAGTCTTTCAGGTTGGGGAGCTGTATGGGGATCTCTGACAGCGCAGGGGGTTTGGGAATCTCAGGAGGTGAGATTACCAATCAACATTTTGGAACTCTGTGCGATTTTCAGAGCTCTTCTTCTGAAGAGAGAATCGTTTATTTGTTTTCAGACAGACAATGTCACAACCGTGGCATATGTCAATCATCAAGGGGGGACTCACAGTTCTCAGGCTATGAGAGATGTATCCCGGATACTTGCATGGGCGGAATCCAGCTCCTGTCTAATTTCTGCGGTTCACATCCCAGGTATAGACAATTGGGAAGCGGATTATCTCAGTCGCCATACGGGCGAATGGTCTCATACATACGGGCGAATGGTCTCTTCCCAGAGGTTTTTCTTCAGATTGTTCAAATCTGGAGACTTCCAGAAATAGATCTGATGGCTTCTCATCTAAACAAGAAACTTCCCAGGTATCTGTCCAGATCCAGGGATCCTCAGGCGGAAGCGGTGGACGCGTTGTCACTTCCTTGGAATCTTCAACCTGCTTATATCTTTCCGCCTCTAGTTCTTCTTCCAAAAGTGATTTCCAAAATCCTAATGGAGCGTTCATTTGTATTGCTGGTAGCTCCAGCATGGCCACACAGGTTTTGGTATGCGGATCTCGTTTGGGTGGCAAGTTGCCAACCTTTGACACTTCCGTTAAGGTCTGACTTTCTGTCTCAAGGCCCATTTTTCCATCAGGATCTCAAATCATTAAATTTGGAAGTATGGAGATTGAAGCCTAATACTTAGTCATAAAGGTTTCTCTGACTCAGTGATTAATACTATGTTACAGGCTCGTTAATCTGTGTCTAGAAAGATCAATTACCGAGTCTGGAAGACTTACATTTCATGGTGTTTTTCTCATTAATTTTCTTGGCATTCTTTTAGAATTCCTAGAATTTTACAATTTTTTCAAGATGGTTTGGATAAGGGTTTGTCTGCAAGTTCTTTGGAAGGACAAATCTCTGCTCTTTCTGTTCTTTTTCACAGACAGATTGCTAATCATCCTGATATTCATTGTTTTGTACAGGCTTTGGTTCGTATCAAGCCTGTCATTAAGTCAATCTCTCCTTCATGGAGTCTCAATTTGGTTCTGAAGACTTTGCAGGCTCCTCCATTTGAGCCTAGGCATTCTTTGGATATCAAATTACTTTCCTGGAAAGTTTTGTTCTTTTTGGCTATCTCTTCTGCTAGAAGAGTTTCTGAGTTATCTGCTCTTTCTTGTGAATCTCTTTTTCTGATTTTTCATCAGGATAAGCGGTGCTGCGGACTTCATTTAATTTTTTTCCTAAAGTTGTGAATTCTAACATTAGTAGAGAAATTGTTGTTCCTTCATTGTGTCCTAATCCTAAGAATTCTCTGGAGAGATCTTTACATTCTTTGGATGTAGTAAGAGCTTTGAAATATTATGTTGAAGCTACTAGAGATTTTAGAAAGACTTCTAGTCTATTTGTTATCTTTTCTGGTTCTAGGAAAGTCAGAAGGCTTCTGCCATTTCTTTGGCGTCTTGGTTAAAATCTTTGATTCATCATGCTTATGTGGAGTCGGGTAAAACCCCGCCTCAAAGGATTACGGCTCATTCTACTAGGTCAGTTTCTACTTCCTGGGCTTTTAGGAATGAAGCTTCTGTTGATCAGATTTGCAAAGCAGCAACTTGGTCTTCTTTGCATACTTTTACTAAATTCTACCATTTTGATGTTTTCTCTTCTTCTGAAGCAGTTTTTGGTAGAAAAGTACTTCAGGCAGCAGTTTCAGTTTGATTCTTCTGCTTATGATTTCGTTTTTTTTTTCTTTATAAGATTAAAACTTTTTGATTTGGGTTGTGGATTATTTTTTCAGCGGAATTGGCTGTCTTTATTTTATCCCTCCCTCTCTAGTGACTCTTGCGTGGAGTTCCACATCTTGGGTATCTGCTATCCCATATGTCACTAGCTCATGGACTCTTGCTAATTACATGAAATAAAACATAATTTATGTAAGAACTTAACTGATAAATTCATTTCTTTCATATTAGCAAGAATCCATGAGGCCCACCCTTTTTTGTGGTGGTTATGATTTTTTTGTATAAAGCACAATTATTCCAATTCCTTATTTTTGATGCTTTCGCTCCTTTCTTATCACCCACTTCTTGGCTATTCGTTAAACTGAATTGTGGGTGTGGTGGGGGGCATATTTATAGGCATTTCGAGGTTTGGGAAACTTTGCCCCTCCTGGTAGGAATGTATATCCCATACGTCACTAGCTCATGGACTCTTGCTAATATGAAAGAAATGAATTTATCAGGTAAGTTCTTACATAAATTATGTTTTTGCGCTAGCCGGGATGCGTTCGTATTCCAAGTTTCAAAAAAAAAAATATTTTGCAATGGTAACTAGAATAGCACGAAAAAACAAACTTAATTTTTCGCATGCGCATGCATGTATACTCCATAGAAATCAATGAAGAAAAAGAAAGTAGAAAACAAAACCCTAACACTCAAGTTCGCTCAAATACTATTGCATTTTTACATTCCTTATAGAAGTCAAGGAAAAGAAAAAATTGTTGGAAAAAAAAACAACCATTGCGCCAATAACATACGGCTAGATTACGAGTTTTTGTCGGTAAGGCTTGCGGGGCTAACAAGCAGTTTCAGCTCACCGCTCACCTACAGACAACGCTGGTATTATGGGTTTTTACAAACCCGGCGTTAGCTGCAGGAAAGTGAGCGAAGAGCAAAATTTTGCTCCACATCTCACCTCAATACCAGCGCTGCTTACGGTAGCGGTGAGCTGGCTAAACATGCTCGTGCATGATTTCCCCATAGGAATCAATGGGGCAGATTCGGCTGAAAAAAACCTAACACCTGCAAAAAGGCAGGGTTCAGCTCCTAACGCAGCCCCATTGATTCCTATGGGGAAATACATTTTATGTCTACACCTAACACCCTAACATGAACCCCAAGTTTAAACACCCCTAATCTTACACTTATTAACCCCTAATCTGCCTCCCTTGACATCGCCGCCCCCTGCTTTATATTATTAACCCCTAATCTACTACCCCCAACATCGCCAAACCCTACATTATATATATTAACTCCTACTCTTCCTCCCCCAATGTCGCCGCCACCGAACTACACTTACTAACCCCTTATCTGCCGCCGCCAACTAGTGATGTCGCGAACAGTTCTGCCGCGAATAGTTTGCAGCGAACATAGCATGTTCGCGTTCACAGCGGGCGGCGAACATATGCAATGTTTGATCCGCCCCCTATTCGTCATCATTGAGTAAACTTTGACCCTGTAGCTCACAGTCACAAGACACATTCCAGCCAATCAGCAGCAGACACTCCCTCCCAGACCCTCCCACCTCCTGGACAGCATCCATTTTAGATTCATTCAGAGCCTGCATTCTTAGTGAGAGGAGGGACAGTGTAGCTGCTGCTGATTTAATATGGAAATCGATAGCTAGGCTAGTGTATTCAGTGTCCACTACAGTCCTGAAGGACTCATGTGATCTCTGCTGTAAGGAGAGCACCCCAAAAAGCCCTTTTTAGGGCTAGAACATCAGTCTGATTTTTTTTTCCCCCCTGTGTAATCTAATTGCAGCCTGCCTGCCAGCTCAGGCTCACAGCGTATACTGTGCCCACTTGCCCAGTGCCACCACTCATATCTGGTGTAACAGTAGTGTACATTTAAAAAAAACAAAAAACTTTTTTTAATTTGAAATAATAGCAGTCATTTTCCTTCACACGTGTGCGTTTGAGGTCCTGCCAGGGCACAGTGTGACACCAGTGCAAGTCATATCTGCTAAAACAGTAGTGTACATTTAAAAAAAAAAAAAAAACCTTTTTTTTAATTTGAAATAATAGCAGTCAGTTTCCTTCACACGTGTGCGTTTCAGGTCCTGCCAGGGCACAGTGTGACACCATTACAAGTCATATCTGCTAAAACAGTAGTGTACATTTAAAAAAAAAAACAACAACCTTTTTTTACTGTGAAATAATAGCAGTCAGTTTCCTTCACACCTGTGCGCTCCAGGTCCTGCCAGGGCACAGTGTCACACCACTGCAAGTGATATCTGCTAAAACAGTAGTGTACATACATTTAAAAAAAAAAAACCTTTTTTATTGTGAAATAATAGCAGTCAGTTTCCCTCACACGTGTGCGCTCCAGGTCCTGCCAGGGCACAGTGTCACACCAGTGCAAGTCATATCTACTAAAACAGTAGTGTACATACATTTAAAAAAAAAAAAAACTTTTTTTACTGTGAAATAATAGCAGTCAGTTTCCCTTACACGTGTGCGTTCCAGGTCCTGCCAGGGCACAGTGTCACACCAGTGCAAGTGTCACACCATCTGCTAAAACAGTAGTGTACATTTAAAAAAAAAAACCCTTACACTACCTGAACAATACAACATCATACCTGATGTTTTAAAGCACGTTATTCCAAACAATTTAGGAATGTTAGGTGATTATGCCCTTTAGGAGGCCATGTCATTAGATTTTCTTCTTTTATACCCTTTCTTGCCAGCCACGCTGTGGAGTACTTGGACGCGTGTGATGGAGCATTGTCCTGCATGAAAATCATGTTTTTCTTGAAGGATGCAGACTTCTTCCTGTACCACTGCTTGAAGAAGATGTCTTCCAGAAGCTGGCAGTAGGACTGGGAGTTGAGCTTGACTCCATCCTCAACCCGCAAAAGGCCCCACAAGCTCATCTTTGATGATACCAGCCCAAACCAGTACTCCACCTCCACCTTGCTGGCGTCTGAGTCGGACTGGAGCTCTCTGCCCTTTACCAATCCAGCCACGGGCCCATCCATCTGGCCCATCAAGACTCACTCTCATTTCATCAGTCCATAAAACCTTAGAAAAATCAGTCTTGAGATATTTCTTGGCCCAGTCTTGACGTTTCAGCTTGTGTATCTTGTTCAGTGGTGGTCGTCTTTCAGCCTTTCTTACCTTGGCCATGTCTCTGAGTATTGCACACCTTGTGCTTTTGGGCACTCCAGTGATGTTACAGCTCTGAAATATGGCCAAACTGGTGGCAAGTGCTGCACGCTTGACTTTTCTCAGTTCATGGGCAGTTATTTTGCGCCTTGGTTTTTCCACACGCTTCTTGCGACCCTGTTGACTATTTTGAATGAAACGCTTGATTGTTCGATGATCATGCTTCAAAAGCTTTGCAATTTTAAGAGTGCTGCATCCCTCTGCAAGATATCTCACTATTTTTGACTTTTCTGAGCCTGTCAAGTCCTTCTTTTGACCCATTTTGCCAAAGGAAAGGAAGTTGCCTAATAATTATGCACACCTGATATAGGGTGTTGATGTCATTAGACCACACCCCTTCTCATTACAGAGATGCACATCACCTAATATGCTTAATTGGTTGTAGGCTTTCAAGCCTATACAGCTTGGAGTAAGACAACATGCATAAAGAGGATGATGTGATCAAAATACTCATTTGCCTAATAATTCTGCACTCCCTGTAATGTTTGTAAATTATTTTTTAATTTTTTGTAGCATAGTTTTTTTTTATTTTTTGTACTTTAGTTAGTTCATTTAATTGTATTTATTTGTAGATATTTATATGTAATTAATTTATTGATAGTGTAGTGTTAGGTTTAATTGTAGATAATTGTAGGTATTTTATTTAATTAATTTATTGATAGTGTAGTGTTAGGTTTAATTGTAACTTAGGTTAGGATTTATTTTACAGGTAATTTTGTAATTATTTTAACTAGGTAGCTATTAAATAGTTATTAACTATTTAATAGCTATTGTACCTGGTTAAAATAAATACAAAGTTACCTGTAAAATAAATATTAATCCTAAAATAGCTACAATATAATTATAATGGGTTAGGAGCTGAACGCTGCTTTTTTGCAGGTGTTTTTTTTCAGATCAAACAGCCCCATTGTTTCCTATGGGGGAATCGTGCACGAGCACGTTTTTGAAGCTGGCCGCGTCCGTAAGCACCGCTGGTATTTAGAGTTGCAGTGGCGGTAAATTATGCTCTACGCTCCCTTTTTGGAGCCTAACGCAGCCCTTCTGTGAACTCTAAATACCAGCGGTATTTAAAAGGTGCGGGGGGAAAAAAGCACGCGTAGCTAACGCACCCCTTTGGCCGCAGAACTCTAAATCTAGCGGATAGAGTTCTCAAGCTGAGAATCACTATGGCCGTGTTCCTTGCTTGAACAAAATATCAAAGCACCTGTTAAACATCAAGGTAGCAGTTAAGTAGGGAGAGTGGGTTGGATAAACACACAGCAAGTGTGACGGCGTGGTTCTAAAGGGAAAAGGATAAAGATTCCTTACAGTTAGGTTTATTTAAGGTTTTTTGGGTGGGTTTTATTTTTAGTAGGGTCTAGGCAGGTAAAAGAGCTAAATGCTCTTTAAAGGGCAATGCCCATACAAATGCCCTTTTCAGGGCAATGGGGAGCTTAGGTTTTTTAGATAGGCTTTTTATTTGGGGGGGGTTGGCTGGGTTGGTGATGGGTTTTACTGTTAGGGGGTGTTTGTATTTTTTTTTTACAGGTAAAAGAGCTGATTTCTTTTTGGGCAATGCCACGCAAAAGGCCCTTTTAAGGGCCATTGGTAGTTTATTGTAGGCTAGTTTTTTTTAATTTTGGGGGGGCTTTTTTGATTTTGATACGGCTTTTTGATTATGTGTAATTCATTTTTATTTTTGATACTCTGTTTTTTTTTGTAACTTAGTGTTTGTTTGTTTTTGTAACAAAGGCCTAGATTTAGAGTTGGGCG
This sequence comes from Bombina bombina, assembly GCF_027579735.1. NCBI lineage: Eukaryota > Metazoa > Chordata > Amphibia > Anura > Bombinatoridae > Bombina > Bombina bombina. Next base: position 770,783,758 of record NC_069503.1, on the reverse strand, counting down.
GTAGCCGTCAAAACCAGCGTTAGAGGCTCCTAACGCTGGTTTTGGGCTACTGCCGGTATTTAGAGTCAGTCATTAAAGGGTCTAATGCTCACTTTCCAGCCGCGACTTTTCCATACCGCAGATTCCCTTATGTCATTTGCGTATCCTATCTTTTCAATGGGATCTTTCTAACGCCGGAATTTAGAGTCGTGGCTCAATTGAGCGTTAGAAATCTAACGACAAAAGTCCAGCCGCAGAAAAAAGTCAGTAGTTAAGAGCTTTCTGGGCTAACGCCGGTTTATAAAGCTCTTAACTACTGTGCTCTAAAGTACACTAACACCCATAAACTACCTATGTACCCCTAAACCGAGGTCCCCCCACATTGCCGCCACTCGATTAAATTTTTTTAACCCCTAATCTGCCGACCGCCACCTACGTTATACTTATGTACCCCTAATCTGCTGCCCCTAACACCGCTGACCCCTATATTATATTTATTAACCCCTAACCTGCCCCCCACAACATCGCCGCCAGCTACCTACAATAATTAACCCCTAATCTGCCGACCGCAAAGTGCCATCACCTACGTTATCCTTATGTACCCCTAATCTGCTGCCCCTAACACCGCCGACCCCTATATTATATTTATTAACCCCTAATCTGCCCCCCTCAACGTCGCCGCCAGCTACCTACAATAATTAACCTCTAATCTGCCGACCGCAAAGCGCCGCCACCTACGTTATCCTTATGTACCCCTAATCTGCTGCCCCTAACACCGCCGACCCCTATATTATATTTATTAATCCCTAATCTGCCCCCCTCAACGTCGCCTCCACCTGCCTACACTTATTAACCCCTAATCTGCCGAGTGGACCGCACCGCTACTATAATAAAGTTATTAACCCCTAATCCGCCTCACTCCCGCCTTAATAACCCTATAATAAATAGTATTAACCCCTAATCTGCCCTCCCTAACATCGCCGACACCTAACTTCAATTATTAACCCCTAATCTGCCGACCAAATCTCGCCACTACTGTAATAAATGGATTAACCCCTAAAGCTAAGTCTAACCCTAACACTAACACCCCCCTAAATTAAATATAATTTAAATCTAACGAAATAAAATAACTCTTATTAAATAAATTATTCCTATTTTAAGCTAAATACTTACCTGTAAAATAAACCCTAATATAGCTACAATATAAATTATAATTATATTATAGCTATTTTCGGATTTATATTTATTTTACAGGTAACTTTGTATTTATTTTAACCAGGTACAATAGCTATTAAATAGTTAAGAACTATTTAATAGCTAAAATAGTTAAAATAATTACAAAATTACCTGTAAAATAAATCCTAACCTAAGTTACCATTAAACCTAACACTACACGATCAATAAATTAATTAAATAAAATACCTACAATTATCTACAATTAAACCTAACACTACACTATCAATAAATTAATTAAATACAATATCTACAAATAAATACAATGAAATAAACTAACTAAAGTACAAAATATAAAAAAGAACTAAGTTATAAAAAATATAAAAATATTTACAAACATTAGAAAAATATTACAACAATTTTAAACTAATTACACCTACTCTAAGCCCCCTAATAAAATAACAAAGCCCCCCAAAATAAAAAAAATGCCCTACCCTATTCTAAATTAAAAAAAGTTCAAAGCTCTTTTACCTTACCAACCCTGAACACGGCCCTTTGCGGGGCATGCCCCAAAGAATTCAGCTCTTTTGCCTGTAAAAAAAACACATACAATACCCCCCCCCCAACATTACAACCCACCACCCACATACCCCTAATCTAACCCAAACCCCCCTTAAATAAACCTAACACTAAGCCCCTGAAGATCTTCCTACCTTATCTTCACCATACCAGGTTCACCGATCTTCTTTCTTCTGGAGCGGAGCCATCTTCTTTCCAACCGACGCGGATCCAACCTCTTCAACCGACGCCTACTCGCCGAATGACGGTTCCTTTATTTGACGTCATCCAAGATGGCGTCCCTCGAATTCCGATTGGCTGATAGGATTCTATCAGCCAATCGGAATTAAGATAGGAATATTCTGATTGGCTGATGGAATCAGCCAATCAGAATCAAGTTCAATCCGATTGGCTGATCCAATCAGCCAATCAGATTGAGCTTGCATTCTATTGGCTGTTCCGATCAGCCAATAGAATGCGAGCTCAATCTGATTGGCTGATTGGATCAGCCAATCGGATTGAACTTGATTCTGAGGTTGGATCCGCGTCGGTTGGAAAGAAGATGGCTCCACTCCGCTCCGTTCCAGAAGAAAGAAGATTGAAGATGCGGCTTGATAGAAGACTTCATCCCGATGATGGACTTCCGACTTCAGCCCGATGATGGAGTTCTTCAGCCGCCGCTTGGATCCAGACTTCAGCCCGAGGATGGACGTCACTCTTCAGCCCCCCCGATTGGGCTTGGATCAACACTTCCGAGGCTTGGATCAAGACTTCCGAGGACGGATCGGTGAACCTGGTATGGTGAAGATAAGGTAGGAAGATCTTCAGGGGCTTAGTGTTAGGTTTATTTAAGGGGGGTTTGGGTTAGATTAGGGGTATGTGGGTGGTGGGTTGTAATGTTGGGGGGGTATTGCATGTGTTTTTTTTACAGGCAAAAGAGCTGAATTCTTTGGGGCATGCCTCGCAAAGGGCCCTGTTCAGGGCTGGTAAGGTAAAAGAGCTTTGAACTTTTTTAATTTAGAATAGGGTAGGGCATTTTTTTTATTTTGGGGGGCTTTGTTATTTTATTAGGGGGCTTAGAGTAGGTGTAATTAGTTTAAAATTGTTGTAATATTTTTCTAATGTTTGTAAATATTTTTTTATTTTTGTAACTTAGTTCTTTTTTATTTTTTGTACTTTAGTTAGTTTATTTAATTGTAGTTATTTGTAGGTATTGTATTTAAATAATTTATTGATAGTGTAGTGTTAGGTTTAATTGTAGATAATTGTAGGTATTTTATTTAATTAATGTAATGATAGTGTAGTGTTAGGTTTAATTGTAACTTAGGTTAGGATTTATTTTACAGGTAATTTTGTAATTATTTTAACTAGGTAACTATTAAATAGTTATTAACTATTTAATAGCTATTGTACCTGGTTAATATAATTACAAAGTTGCCTGTAAAATAAATATTAATCATAAAATAGCTACAATATAATTATAATTTATATTGTAGCTATATTAGGGTTTATTTTACAGGTAAGTATTTAGCTTTAAATAGGAATAATTTATTTAATAATAGTTAATTTATTTCGTTAGATTTAAATTATATTTAATTTAGGGGGGTGTTAGGGTTAGAATTAGCTTTAGGGGTTAATACATTTATTAGAATAGTGGTGAGCTCTAGTCGGCAGATTAGGGGTTAATGTTTGAAGTTAGGTGTCGGCGATGTTAGGGAGGGCAGATTAGGGTTTAATACTATTTATTATAGGGTTATTGAGGCGGGAGTGAGGCAGATTAGGGGTTAATAACTTTATTATAACAGCGGCGCGGTCCGGTCGGCAGATTAGGGGTTAATAAGTGTAGGCAGGTGGAGGCGACGTTGTGGGGGGCAGATTAGGGGTTAATTAATATAATATAGGGGTCGGCGGTGTTAGGGGCAGCAGATTAGGGGTACATAGGGATAATGTAAGTAGCGGCGGTTTACGGAGAGGCAGATTAGGGGTTAAAAAAATTATGCAGGGGTCAGCGATAGCGGGGGCGGCAGATTAGAGGTTAATAAGTGTAAGGCTAGGGGTGTGTAGACTCGGGGTACATGTTAGGGTGTTAGGTGCAGACATAGGAAGTGTTTCCCCATAGAAAACAATGGGGCTGCATTAGGAGCAGAACGCGGCTTTTTTGCAGGTGTTAGGTTTTTTTCAGCTCAAACAGCCCCATTGTTTTCTATGGGGGAATCGTGCACGAGCACGTTTTTGAAGCTGGCCACGTCCGTAAGCACCGCTGGTATCGAGAGTTGCAGTGGCGTTAAATTATGCTCTACGCTCCCTTTTTGGAGCCTAACGCACTGAAAACCCAGCCATTCTGTGAACTCTAAATACCAGTATTTAAAAGGTACGGCCAGAAAAAAGCACGCGTAGCTAACGCACCCCTTTGGCCGCATAACTCTAAATCTAGGCGATAGTGTTTGTATTTTTTTGTAACAGGCGGCTAGATTTAGAGTTGGGCGGTAGCCGTCAAAACCAGCGTTAGAGGCTCCTAACGCTGGTTTTTACCGCCCTCTGGTATTTGGAGTCAGTCAGGAAAGGGTCTAACGCTCACTTTGCAGCCATGACTTTTCCATACCGCAGATCCCCCTACGCCATTTGCGTATCCTATCTTTTCAATGGGATCTTTCTAACGCTGGTATTTAGAATCGTGGCTGAAGTGAGCGTTAGAAATCTAACGACAAAACTCCAGCCGCAGAAAAAAAACAGTAGTTAAGAGCTTTCTGGGCTAACGCCGGTTCATAAAGCTCTTAACTACTGTGCTCTAAAGTACACTAACACCATAAACTACCTATGTACCCCTAAACCGAGGCCCCCCCACACCGCCGCCACTCTATTAATTTTTTTAACCCCTAATCTGCCGCTCCGTACACCGCCGCCAGCTACATTATCCCTATGTACCCCTAATCTGCTGCCCCTAACATCGCCGACACCTACATAATATTTATTAACCCCTAATCTGCCCCCCCAACGTTGCTGCTACCTTACCTACACTTATTAACCCCTAATCCGCCTCACTCCCGCCTCAATAACCCTAAAATAAATAGTATTAACCCCTAATCTGCCCTGCCTAACATCGCCGACACCTAACTTCAAACATTAACCCCTAATCTGCTGACCGGAGCTCACCGCTATTCTAATATATTTTTTAACCCCTAAAGCTAAGTCTAACCCTAACACTAACACCCCCCTAAGTTAAATATAATTTTTATCTAACGAAATAAATTAACTATTATTAAATAAATTAATCCTATTTAAAACTAAATACTTACCTATAAAATAAACCCTAATATAGTTTCAATATAAATTATAATTATATTGTAGCTATTTTAGGATTAATATTTATTTTACAGGCAACTTTGTAATTATTTTAACCAGGTACAATAGCTATTAAATAGTTCATAACTATTTAATAGTTACCTAGTTAAAATAATTACAAAATTACCTGTAAAATAAATCCTAACCTAAGTTACAATTAAACCTAACACTACACTAGCAATAAATAAATTAAATAAAATACCTACAATGATCTACAATTAAACCTAACACTACACTATCAATAAATTATTTAAATAAAATACCTACAAATAAATACAATTAAATAAACTAACTAAAGTACAAAAAATAAAAAAGAACTAAGTTACAAAAAATAAAAAAATATTTACAAACATTAGAAAAATATTACAACAATTTTAAACTAATTACACCTACTCTAAGCCCACTAATAAAATAACAAAGCCCCCCAAAATAAAAAAAATGCCCTACCCTATTCTAAATTAAAAAAGTTCAAAGCTCTTTTACCTTACCAGCTCTGAAAAGGGCATTTTGCGGGGCATGCCCCAAAGAATTCAGCTCTTTTGCCTGTAAAAAAAAACATACAATACCCCCCCCAACATTACAACCCACCACCCACATACCCCTAATCTAACCCAAACCCCCCTTAAATAAACCTAACACTAAGCCCCTGAAGATCTCCCTACCTTGTCTTCACCTCACCGGGTTCAGCGATCGGTCCAGAAGAGGGTCCGAAGTCTTGATCCAAGCGGCGGCTGAAGAACTCCATCATCGGGCTGAAGTCGGAAGTCCATCATCGGGATGAAGTCTTCTATCAAGCCGCATCTTCAATCTTCTTTCTTCCGGAGCGGAGTGGAGCCATCTTCTTCCCAGCCGACGCGGATCCAACCTCTTCAAGCGACGCCTACTCGCCGAATGACGATTCCTTTAAATGACGTCATCCAAGCTGGCGTCCCTCGAATTCCGATTTGCTGATAGGATTCTATCAGCCAATCGGAATAAAGGTAGGAATATTCTGATTGGCTGATGGAATCAGCCAATCAGATTCAAGTTCAATCCGATTGGCTGATCCGATCAGCCAATCAGATTGAGCTCGCATTCTATTGGCTGTTCCGATCAGCCAATAGAATGCAAGCTCAATCTGATTGGCTGATTCCATCAGCCAATCAGAATTTTCCTACCTTAATTCCGATTGGCTTATAGAATCCTATCAGCCAATCGGAATTAGAAGGATGCCATCTTGGATGACGTCATTTAAAGGAACCGTCATTCGGCGAGTAGGCGTCGGTAGAAGAGGATGTTCCGCGTCGGCTGGAAGATGATGGCTCCGGAAGAAAGAAGATTGAAGATGCTGCTTCATAGAAGACTTCATCCCGATTATGGACTTCTTCAGCGCCCGCTTGGATCAAGACTTCAACCCGATGATGGATTTCTTCAGCCGCCGCTTGGATCCAGACTTCAGAGGATGGACGTCACTCTTCAGCCCCCCGCTTGGGCTTGGATCAAGACATCGGAGGCTCTTCTGGACAGATCGGGTCCCGGTGTGGTGAAGACAAGGTAGGGAGATCTTCAGGGGCTTAGTGTTAGGTTTATTTAAGGGGGGTTTGGGTTAGATTAGGGGTATGTGGGTGGTGGGTTGTAATGTTGGAGGGGGGGTATTGTATGTTTTTTTTTTACAGGCAAAAGAGCTGAATTCTTTGGGGCATGCCCCGCAAAGGGCCCTTTTCAGGGCTGGTAAGGTAAAAGAGCTTTTCTATTTTAATTTTAGAATAGGGTAGGGCATTTTTTTATTTTGGGGGTCTTTGTTATTTTATTAGGGGGCTTAGAGTAGGTGTAATTAGTTTAAAATTGTTGTAATATTTTTCTAATGTTTGTAAATATTTTTTTATTTTTTATAACTTAGTTCTTTTTTATTTTTTGTACTTTAGTTAGTTTATTTAATTGTATTTATTTGTAGGTATTTTATTTAATTAATTTATTGATAGTGTAGTGTTAGATTTAATTGTAGGTAATTGTAGGTAGTTTATTTAATTTATTTATTGATAGTGTAGTGTTAGGTTTAATTGTAACTTAGGTTAGGATTTATTTTACAGGTAATTTTGTAATTATTTTAACTAGGTAACTATTAAATAGTTATGAACTATTTAAGAGCTATTGTACCTGGTTAAAATAATTACAAAGTTGCCTGTAAAATAAATATTAATCCTAAAATAGCTACAATATAATTATAATTTATATTGTAGCTATATTAGGGTTTATTTTACAGGTAAGTATTTAGATTTAAATAGGAATAATTTATTTAATAAGAGTTCATTTATTTCGTTAGAATAAAATTATATATTTAGGGTTAGGGTTAGAATTAGCTTTAGGGGTTAAAAAATTTATTAGAGTAGCAGTGAGCTCCGATCGGCATATTAGGGGTTAATACTTGAAGTTAGGTGTCGGCGATGTTAGGGAGGGCAGATTAGGGGTTAATACTATTTATTATAGGGTTATTGAGGCGGGAGTGAGGCGGATTAGGGGTTAATAACTTTATTATAGTAGCGGTGCGGTCCGCTCGGCAGATTAGGGGTTAATAAGTGTAGGCAGGTGGAGGCGACGTTGAGGGGAGCAGATTAGGGGTTAATAAATATAATATAGGGGTCGGCGGTGTTAGGGGCAGCAGATTAGGGGTACATAGCTATAATGTAACTTGCGGTGGTGTACGGAGCGGCAGATTAGGGGTTAATAATAATATGCAGGGGTCAGCGATAGCGGGGGCGGCAGATTAGGGGTTAATAAGTGTAAGGTTAGGGGTGTTTAGACTCGGGGTACATGTTAGGGTGTTAGGTGCAGACTTAGCAAGTGTTTCCCCATAGGAAACAATGGGGCTGCGTTAGGAGCTGGACGCTGCTTTTTTGCAGGTGTTAGGTTTTTTTTCAGCTCAAACAGCCCCATTGTTTTCTATGGGGGAATCGTGCACGAGCACGTTTTTGAAGCTGGCCGCGTCCGTAAGCACCGCTGGTATTGAGAGTTGCAGTGGCGTTAAATTATGCTCTATGCTCCTTTTTTGGAGCCTAACGCAGCCATTCTGTGAACTCTAAATACCAGCGGTATTTAAAAGGTGCGGGGGAAAAAAAGCACGCGTAGCTAACGCACCCCTTTGGCCACAGAACTCTAAATCTAGCCGTTAGTGTTTTTTTGTATTTTAGTAATTAATAAGGTTAAATAGTATATTTAGATATTTTGAGTAGGGTTAGGGCTTTTTAATATGTAATATAGTTAATTTAATTGCTAGTTTGATGTAATTGTAATATAATAGTTAGCGTAGGTTAATTAATAGTTTAACCCCTTAATGACAACTGACGTACCAGGTACGTCATGCAAAAACAACCAGTTAATGACAATAGACGTACCTGGTACGTCAGTTGTCTAACAGAGTGCTTTAAGCGATCGCAATCGCTTCCAGCAGCTCTCAGGGTATTGCAGTGATACCTCCATATGGAGGCATCCTGCAATACCTTTTTAGAAGACTCTGATGCAGAGACCACTCTGTGGCCCTCTCTGCACCGGTAGCGATGGTGCCGGTTCGTTGGTGGGTGGGAGCGTAACAGGGAGGCGGGTGGGCGTCCCATTGCTACCCGGCATCCGGTTCCTGTAAGTGCAATGTGCACGCGGGGTGCCGGGAGCGTGCGGGGGGCGCGCGTGCGTGTGTGCGCGTGCGCGTGCATTAGCTTACCACTGACACCAATGAGGAGGGACGAGTGGGGGAAAAAAGATTTAAAAAAACTTAATATAAAAGGATCTGGGAGGGGGATAGGGGTATTGTGGGGGCTGCTACACTACAGAAAACATTAAAAATTGCAAAAGAGGAAAAAATACGTTTGTTTTTGGGGCAAATTGGGTACTGGCAGACAGCTGCCAGTACCCAAGATGGCGGCAATTAGGTAGGGGAGAGGGTTAGAAAGCTGGGGGGGGGGGATCATGGAGGTTGGGGCTAAGGCAGGGGTCCATCACAGCTAAAATATTTTATTTTTTTTATAAAAAAAAAAAAAAACTCCTTTTATTTAGTACTGGCAGACTTTCTGCCAGTACTTAAGATGGCGGGGACAATTGTGGGGTGGGGGAGGGAAGAGAGCTGTTTGGGAGGGATCAGGGGGTGGGATGCGTCAGGTGGGAGGCTGATCTCTACCCTAAAGCTAAAATTAACCCTGCAAGCTCCCTACAACCTACCTAATTAACCCCTTCACTGCTGGGCATAATTTACGTGTGGTGCGCAGCAGCATTTAGCGGCCTTCTAATTACTAAAAAGCAATGCCAAAGCCATATAAGTCTGCTATTTCTGAACAAAGGGGATCCCAAAGAAGCTTTTACAACAATTTGTGCCATAATAGCACAAGCTGTTTGTAAATACTTTCAGTGAGAAGCCTAAAATTGTGAAAAATGAATTTTGTTTTTATAATTTGCTCGCATTTGGCGGTGAAATGGTGGCATGAAATATATCAAAATGGGCCTAGATCAATACTTGGGGTTGTCTACTACACTACACTAAAGCTAAAATTAACCCTACAAGCTCTCTACAAGCTCCCTAATTAACCCCTTCACTGCTGGGCATAAAACACGTGTGGTGCACAGCGCCATTTAGCGGCCTTCTAATTACCAAAAAGCAACCCCAAAGCCATATAAGTCTGCTATTTCTGAACAAAGGGGATCCCAAAGAAGCATTTACAACCATTTGTGCCTTAATTGCAGAAGCTGTTTGTAAATAATTTCAGTGGGAAACCTAAAGTTTGTGACAAAATTTGTGAAAAAGTTAACTTTTGTTTTTATTTGATCACATTTGGCGGTGAAATGGTGGCATGAAATATACCAAAATGGACCTAGATCAATACTTTGGGATGTCTTCTAAAAAAAAATATATATATGTCAAGGGTTATTCAGGTTTTCCTTACAGATATCAGGGTTCCAATGTAACTAGCACTAACTAGTGCTGCTTGTATTTATTGCCCTATAACTTGCAAAAAAAGTAAAGAACATGTAAACATTGGGTATTTCTAAACTCAGTACAAAATTTAGAAACTATTTAGCATGGGTGTTTTTTGGTGATTGTAGATGTGTAACAGATTTTGGGGGTCAAAGTTAGAAAAAGTGTGTTTTTTTCCATTTTTTCCTCATATTTTATAAAAAAATTTATAGGAAATTATAAGATATGATGAAAATAATGGTATCTTTAGAAATTCCATTTAATGGCGAGAAAAACGGTATATAATATGTGTGGGTAAAGTAAATGAATAAGAGGAAAATTACAGCTAAACACAAAGACAGCAGAAATGTAAAAATAGCCTTTGTCATTAAGGGTAAGAAAATTGAAAAATGGTCCGGTCATTAAGGGGTTAATATATTTATTTTATTTTTTCAAAATTGTTTTATTGAAAAGTTTTTTGCATAAGAAATCAAACAATCTTCAAATATGAATGTATACATTAGGTCAGCCAATACAAAAAAGAAAAGGAATAAACCAATACAGGAGTATACATTTATCAAATCTTGAAAATAATAGCATAGATATTTTTTACTGTATCTGAACGTTTAGCAATCACTAGATGTATGTCACATTATCAACGAAATTCGGTAATGAATTCAACAGGATCGTTCCTTTTACAGGCTTTGGTGATGTTAAACACAGGCACAAATTATATCTCAAGTTGCATTACTTTCTCACTTTTTATAGTAGCCTATTCATTTGGGATCTGCTCTCGGATCAAAAGGGAAAAGGAGTATTGGGGTTTAGGGAGGATGATAAGGGGAAAGAGGGATTGAAAAGGTAAGGGAGGAAGACGGGGGAGATAGAGAAAAAAAAAGGGCTACCATCTCATCACGTGTGGTGGCGAGGACCTTTCCTTCCATTTTATGGAGGCTAAAGCAGTGTTAGGAAGTCTTATTATTTATGTAGCCAGGTATCCCATATTAGCCAATCGGTATCCATTTGATCAATCGAATTGAAGAAATGTCTCTCCATGCTTGCCATGTAGTCTACTACCCCTTTGATTTCTGAGAGGTGTGGGGGTTCAGGGAATCTCCAGGCTCGCGCAATGCACAACTTAGTTGCCGTAAATATGTATATCAGCATTGTCCTCGACATCAAGGGCGAGTCATTCTCCATATGTAGTAAAGCGTTGGCAGGTGATAACTCAGCAGTAAGTTTTAAGGAATTGCAGAGATTACTTACCCCTTCCCATAATGAGAGTAATTTCTGGCAGTCTTACCAAATGTGAACGTCAGTGCCCATGTTTCCACATCCACGTCAACATAAGGATGAGGTTTCCAGGTACAGGGGTTCTATGCCATTTCAAAAGCACTTTGATATATACTTCCACCATAGTGACACAATGTACGGTCTTTTAGTGAGTGAGATGGCGGTGTCTCAGTCTCGGTCAGAAAAACAACACAGCATTCCAAGTGACATCATCATCAGCAGCCGTTCTGACTCCTGTCTCTCTCCCACACAGCAGCAGCTCTCCCCAGCAAGCTAAGCTACTGTTTGTAGTTCAAGAGAGTTCAGGCAGGCAATCTGTTGCCTTCCTTTCCTAACAGGTACTAATTTTATGCTTATGGAACTTTTGCCTATTCAGTACTTCTGTCTGTTACAATGTCTGTTACAAGCCTAAAAAGGTTAGTGTCTTATTCTACATATAAGAACAGTAACTTTCTTCCTGGCAATAATAAGACAGACCTCTGCATCTATTGCTCCTTAGATGGGTTAATTTGCAGAAGCCTGTCACAATATATAATTTTATTAAAGCTACAGTACTGTTTAAAAACATATTTGCTGTTAATCAATACAAGTGATCCTTTAAAACCTGATATCCATTCCTCAGTTCACTTTTACCTAAGGAAAGGTACTTGCTCATATTAGATCATATCCGGACATAACAGGAACTGAGTACAGGGTTTTAACCGCTAGAATAAAGGGTTCTGGGAACCCAAAGGAACGTAAGACCTCTTAATTGTAACCCCACCTGACCCTGTCGAAGGCCTTTTCGGCATCCAAAGACAGGGCCACCATTGGGACATTTAGTCTCTGTGCCACTGTGAAGACCGAAATCAGTCATCTGGACCTTGTCTACCTAATGAAACCAACCTGGTAGTGGTTAATTAATGTTGGGAGAAGATGAATGATCCTGTTAGCTATAAGTTTCGAATAGAACTTAGTATCTAAATTAATGAGAGATATGGGGTGGTAATTGCTACACTCAGTCTGATTCTTTCCTGGTTTCGGAATGGGGATGATAGTGGCCTCCAGAAATTCCCTAAGGATCGTTCCCATTTCCCTTATCTCATTGAAGAGGTTTTTTAATATTACCGCTATTTGCGGTTTCAATTTTTATAGAACGTCTCTGTAAAACCGTCCGGTCCAGGGGCTTTGTTATTTTGAATCTGTTTAAAGACATCCTCAACCTCTCTTAGTTAGAACGGTTGTGTTAACTTCTCACCATCCTCCTCAGAAAGTTGTGGCAAATTTAAGGTTTTCAAGAAGTTCGAGATGTCCTGAGGGGACGCTGATTTCGGGCATTCATGCTCCTCAATATTATACAACTTGGAGTAGAATTCCGCAAATACTGTCCCTATATCTGCAGAAGTGTATGCTGTCCGTCCCTCATGTGATATGAAGGGAATATGTGCTGCTACTGCTGCTCTCTGCTGGAGTTTCTTCACTAGGAGCGAGTCCGCCTTGTTGTATTTAGAATACAGGAGCTGTTTGAATCTTGTCGCAGCCTCCTGGGCTCTTTCAGTTTCTCTCTCCTTAATAAGGGCCTTAAGGCATAGGATATCACTAGAGAGGTCCTGAGTAGAGTTAACCTTGTTCAGACTATCCGCTTTCCTGAGATCGCACATCAGCTTGCCCAGAGGTGCACCTCTGTCTTTTTTTTTATCTTGGCCTGTTTACTAATGCAAAATCCTCAGATATATGTCTAAAAAGCACCCCATCTGATTTGTTGTGAGGTTCCTTCATCTGTATTATTCTGGAAGAAGTCAGTGGTTGTCTCCTGTAGAGACCCAAGAAACAGTGGTCTGTCCAAAGGAATTGAGGGAATTTCCATCATGGCCTAGATGTGAGCGGCGTATTACTAGGCATGGGGATGGTCACCACATGGTAGTCTGACCACTAACAAGGGGACATTTTAGCTGTTCGGACATCATTTAGGGCCCAGGAATCCGCAAAGAAGTAGTATATGCGGGAATAGGATCTATGAGTTGGGGACAGATATGAATAATCCCTATATGTAGGATGTAAAGAGCGACAGATGTCTAAATGCTGATACTGGCACACCAGGTCCTGAAATCTGATTTGTTGTGAGGTTCCTTCATCTGTATTATTCTGGAAGAAGTCAGTGGTTGTCTCCTGTAGAGACCCAAGAAACAGGGGTCTGTCCAAAGGAATTGAGGGAATTTCCATCTTGGCCTAGATGTGAGCGCCGTATTACTAGGCATGGGGATGGTCACCACATGGTAGTCTGACCACTAACAAGGGGACATTTTATCTGTTCGGACATCATTTAGGGCCCAGGAATCCGCAAAGAAGTAGTATAATCGGGAATAGGATCTATGAGTTGGGGACAGGTATGAATAATTACTATCTGTAGGAGGTAAAGAGCGACAGATGTCGAAATGCTGATATTGGCACACCAGGTCCTGAAACTTTGGAGCATAGGAGTTGATATGTGCATTGCTAGAGTCCAGCTTGGAGAATTTCTTATCCAGTTCCGGATCCCATACCAAATTGAAATCTCCTCCTATAAGAAGGGTTCCCTGTTTGATTTTGTTGACTAAGTCGAATGTCTTCCTAAGAAATTTCAATTGCCCCTGATTGGGAGCATAACTATTTAATATAGTTGATTTTAATTCTAAAGCAAAGTTTTAATTTATTATAAGATAGGGATGTTGTAATTTTAATGTAAAGTTAGCGGGTTGTTAGGTTTATGGGTTAATAGCTTAATTTAGTTTATGGCGATGTGGGGGCTGGCGGTTTTGGGGTTAGTTAGTTTAGTTAATGGTAGTGATGTGGGAGGCTTAGGGGTTAATACATTTATTTAGGTGGCGGCGGGGTCCGGGAGCGGCGGAATAGGGGTTAATACATTTATTTAGGTGGTGGCGGGGTCCAGGAGCGGCAGAATAGGGGTTAATAATTTTATTTAGGTTGCGGTGATGTCGGGGTGGCAGATTAGGGGTGTTTAGACTTGGGGTTTATGTTAGGGTGTTAGGTGTAAATGTAATTGGTTTTCTACCATATAAATCAATGGGATATCTGGCAGCATCGAACATAAGCTTTCGCTGCTTTCAGACTCCCATTGATTCCTATGGCATCCGCGGCCTCCAGGGTGGAGGATTGAAAACCAGGTATGCTGATCCGGAATAGCCGCGAGCGTACCTGTTAACTATTTGATAACTTTTAAAAAGTGTCAAATAGTGCCGAATGTGTATTCGGAACATCTGTAATGATGTAAACATCGATCTGTGTCGGATTAAGACCGGCGGATCGTATGTTACATCACAGATTTAAAATTGTGCCGGTCTGTATGCTTTGATAACTAGGTTGAATCAAATTTGCCACAATTACGATGCGGAATTCCAGTGTATTTGCGGTAGACAGTTTGATAAATATCCCCCTATATGTGTTTTTCCTTTTTTCCCTGAGGTTCATCTGCTGTTCATTACCATTGTGATTAGTAACCTACCCTGTATGTATGTGTATCAGTATGCATTTATATATATGTGAGTGTGTGGGCTTATGTGGCTGTGTGTGTATGTATGTATGTCAGTGTGCATTTATATATGTTAATGCTTGAGTATGTATGTATGTGCCTATGTGTGTATGTGAATTACATTATGTGTGTGTGTGTTTATCAATTACAGCTCAGGTAAATTTACTGCTTTTTATGCATGAATGCCATTAATGGGGATAAAATCACAGCTGTGTGTAGGTATCTGGCAGCAAATAAGACTATAATCCCTATAACATATGCATTAATAGCAGTCCTAAGATAAAAATTAGTTGTGTGAAGTATACGGTATAGGGTGGGATTTTGGAGGGTCATAAGATACCTGTAAAATAGCGAAATGTTGAAAACTAACTATTGAATTATCTTCTTTCGCTTCCTAAAAACACCCCTGAAGGCAGCGGTTATAATATGGGTGCAAATTCTTGCAAGTGGAAAAGTTTCCCAATCCACTATTTACCTATTCAGGAGTAAAACCTGACTACATTTTAATCTAAAGCAGCAATAGGGATAGATTAAGTTTGAAGTGAAGATCTAATCCACATAATTTTTCTACAAAAAAACTTATTAAAGGGATATTAAACACTAAGGGCTAGATTATGAGTGGAGTGTAAATGTGCGCTGGTATTACCATTGCGGAACCATGCGAACGCCAATTCACATTAAAATTTCCCGGTGAGCAAGTGGAAGCCATTATTAGATTAATGATATTCTTAGTATTACAATTTATATATGACCTGACTGGTCACTGTTGAATTAAAATGTTGAAAAATACATCTCCAGAGACACCTCACTAAGGCCTAGATTTGGAGTTTTTCATTAGCCGTGAAAACCAGCGTTAGAGGCTCCTAACGCTGGTTTTAGGCTAACTCTGGTATTTGGAGTCACTCAAAAAAGGGTCTAACGCTCACTTTTCAGCCGCGACTTTTCCATACCGCAGATCCCCTTACGTAAATTGCGTATCCTATCTTTTCAATGGGATTTTTCTAACTCCGGTATTTAGAGTTGTGGCTGAAGTGAGCGTTAGAAATCTAACGACAAAACTCCAGCCGCAGGAAAAAAGTCAGTAGTTAAGAGCTTTCTGGGCTAAAGCCGGTTCATAAAGCTCTTAACTACTGTACTCTAAAGTACACTAACACCCATAAACTACCTATGTACCCCTAAACCGAGGTCCCCCCACATCGCCGACACTCAATTACATTTTTTTAACCCCTAATCTGCCGACCGCCAACTACGTTATCCTTATGTACCCCTAATCTGCTGCCCCTAACACCGCCGACCCCTATATTATATTTAGTAACCCCTAACCTGCCCCCCACAACGTCGCCGCCAGCTACCTATACTTATTAACCCCTAATCTGCCGACCACAAAGCGCTGCCACCTACGTTATCCTTATATACCCCTAATCTGCTGCCCCTAACACCGCCGACCCCTATATTATATTTATTAATCCCTAATCTGCCCCCCACAACGTCGCCTCCACCTGCCTACACTTATTAACCCCCCTAATCTTCCGAGCGGACCTGAGCGCTACTATAATAAAGTTATTAACCCCTAATCCGCCTCACTAATCCTATAATAAATAGTATTAATCCCTAATCTGCCCTCCCTAACATCGCCGACACCTAACTTCAATTATTAACCCCTAATCTGCCGACCGGAGCTCACCGCTATTCTAATAAATGTATTAACCCCTAAAGCTAAGTCTAACACTAACACCCCCCTAAGTTAAATATAATTTACATCTAACGAAATTAATTAACTCTTATTAAATAAATTATTCCTATTTAAAGCTAAATACTTACCTGTAAAATAAATCCTAATATAGCTACAATATAAATTATAATTACATTGTAGCTATTTTAGGATTAATATTTATTTTACAGGCAACTTTGTAATTATTTTAACCAGGTACAATAGCTATTAAATAGTTAAGAACTATTTAATAGTTACCTAGTTAAAATAATTACAAAATTACCTGTCAAATAAATCCTAACCTAAGTTACAATTAAACCTAACACTATACTATCATTAAATTAATTAAATACAATACCTACAATTACCTACAATTAAACCTAACACTACACTATCAATACATTAATTAAATACAAAACCTACAAATAACTACAATGAAATAAACTAAAGTACAAAAAATAAAAAAGAACTAAGTTACAAAAAATAAAAAAAATATCTACAAACATAAGAAAAATATTACAACAATTTTAAACTAATTACACCTACTCTAAGCCCCCTAATAAAACAACAAAGCCCCCCAAAATAAAAAATGCCCTACCCTATTCTAAATTACTAAAGTTAAAAGCTCTTTTACCTTACCAGCCCTGAACAGGGCCCTTACCTTAATTCCGATTGGCTGATAGAATCCTTTCATTTAAAGGAACCGTCATTCGTCGTTCAGTCGTCGGCCAGGATGGATGTTCCGCGTCGGAGGTCTTCAGGATGCTACCGCTCCGTTCCAGATGGATGTCGATAGAAGATGCCACCTGGATGAAGACTTCAATCGGATGGAAGACCTCTTCTGACCCGCTTGGATGAAGACTTCTACCGGATCATGGACATCTTCAGCCCCCCGCTTGGGCTTGGATCAGGACATCGGAGGAGCTCTTCAGGACTGATCGGTGAACCTGGTATGGTGAAGATAAGGTAGGAAGATCTTCAGGGGCTTAGTGTTAGGTTTATTTAAGGGGGGTTTGGGCTAGATTAGGGGTATGTGGGTGGTGGGTTGTAATGTTGGAGGGGGGGTATTGTATGTTTTTTTTACAGGCAAAAGAGCTGAACTTCTTGGGGCATGCCCCGCAAAGGGCCCTGCCTGTTCAGGGCTGGTAAGGTAAAAGAGCTTTTAACTTTAGTAATTTAGAATAGGGTAGGGCATTTTTTATTTTGGGGGGCTTTGTTTTTTTATTAGGGGGCTTAGAGTAGGTGTAATTAGTTTAAAATTGTTGTAATATTTTTCTTATGTTTGTAGATATTTTTTTTATTTTTTGTAACTTAGTTCTTTTTTATTTTTTGTACTTTAGTTTATTTCATTGTAGTTATTTGTAGGTTTTGTATTTAATTAATGTATTGATAGTGTAGTGTTAGGTTTAATTGTAGGTAATTGTAGGTATTGTATTTAATTAATTTAATGATAGTATAGTGTTAGGTTTAATTGTAACTTAGGTTAGGATTTATTTGACAGGTAATTTTGTAATTATTTTAACTAGGTAACTATTAAATAGTTCTTAACTATTTAATAGCTATTGTACCTGGTTAAAATAATTACAAAGTTGCCTGTAAAATAAATATTAATCCTAAAATAGCTACAATGTAATTATAATTTATATTGTAGCTATATTAGGATTTATTTTACAGGTAAGTATTTAGCTTTAAATAGGAATAATTTATTTAATAAGAGTTAATTAATTTCGTTAGATGTAAATTATATTTAACTTAGGGGGGTGTTAGTGTTAGACTTAGCTTTAGGGGTTAATACATTTATTAGAATAGCGGTGAGCTCCGGTCGGCAGATTAGGGGTTAATAATTGAAGTTAGGTGTCGGCGATGTTAGGGAGGGCAGATTAGGGATTAATACTATTTATTATAGGATTAGTGAGGCGGATTAGGGGTTAATAACTTTATTATAGTAGCGCTCAGGTCCGCTCAGCAGATTAGGGGTTAATAAGTGTAGGCAGGTGGAGGCGATGTTGTGGGGGGCAGATTAGGGGTTAATAAATATAATATAGGGGTCGGCGATGTTAGGGCAGCAGATTAGGGGTACATAGGGATAATGTAAGTAGCGACGGTGTCCGGAGCGGTAGATTAGGGGTTAATAATAATATGCAGGGGTCAGCGATAGCGGGGGCGGCAGAATAGGGGTTAATAAGTGTAAGGTTAAGGGTGTTTAGACTCGGGGTACATGTTAGAGTGTTAGGTGCAGACGTAGGAAGTGTTTACGCATAGCAAACAATGGGGCTGCGTTAGGAACTGAACGCGGCTTTTTTGCAGGTGTTAGGTTTTTTTTCAGCTCAAACAGCCCCATTGTTTCCTATGGGGGAATCGTGCACGGGCACGTTTTTTAGGCTGGCCGCTTGCGTAAGCAACTCTGGTATCGAGAGTTGAAGCTGCGTTAAATATGCTCTACGCTCCTTTTTTGGAGCCTAACGCAGCCTTTATGTGGACTCTCAATACCAGAGTTATTTTTATGGTGCGGCCAGAAAAAAGCCGGCGTTAGCTACGCGGGTCCTTACCAACAAAACTCTAAATCTAGCCATAAGAATTCTATTCCTTTCTCCTGCATGCTGAGGGAGAAGGAGGGTCACTTGAGTAGGTGTTTCTATTTAAAAAAGCCTGTTTCTCTGTCAGGGAGACTACTTTGCTTGGGAGAGTTGAACTAAAGGGAAAATGGTAATTTACTGGCCTTTGTCAGGTATGTCTGTTTGTGAATGCATGCATTTTTCCTTTCCTCAGAAACCCCTGCCCTCATTCTTGGTGACTTCAACATCCCTCTCGACAATCCCACTGCCTCCTCTGCATAACAACTTCTGCATCTCACTTCCTCTTTCGGCCTGTCACAATTGACTGACTCTCCTACTCAAAAAGATGGTCACTCCCTTGATCTGATTTTCAGCTATCGATGCACTATCTCAAATTTCACAAACTCCCCATTTCCTCTTTCTTACCATCATCTCCTAACTTGCAACATCACTTCCCTCCTGTCAGGGTGCCAGGAATCAGACTGAGACGAGAAGTGCAAAAATTATCACACCTTTAATAATAGCAAAAAATAATAAAAAGTCCACAAGTCAAATAACAAGCCAGGAATCAAAACCAGAGCTGATAGTCAGACGAGCCGAGTCAGGATCCAAAGCGAGTAGTCAGACGAGCCGGAATCAGGAACAAGGAGAACAGCAGAGTCAGGAACAAGCCAGGGATCAGGAACCAGGAGGGACGTCAGACAGCCAGGTAACACACAGGAGCTCTCACAAACAGGTCTGAGACAATGCAAGGGCAAAGCATACTGAACAGAGGCCCATTAAATAATAAGTGATGACATCACAATTCTGAGACTGCATCCTGTCTCACATGGATGATGTACACCAGTCTGGCCATAAAAGGAAGTGCAGGAAATGAGCAGCAACACACAGTATGCACCAGAGTCAGCAAGAGAGGTGAGTAAAATGGCTGCCAGCAGCACATGGCAAACAAGACAGGGAAAAAACCCTGACACCTCCCTACAACTCCCCCTCCCTTTACCCCTCACACCAAACTTCACAGGAGCACTAAGTCATTAGATCAGCAACAACTCGCTAGCTCTCTCGAACCTCTCCTTTCTTCCATCACCTCCTTTTCCTGCCCTGACCAATCTATCTGCCACTTTAAGTCCACCCTTACATTGGTTATTGACAATCTGGCCCCTCCTACCATAGCCCAGAAACCACACTCTGATCCTCAGCCCTGGCATACTCCTCTGACACGGTACCTACATAGATGTTCCCATACTGCTGAGCAACACTGGAGGAAATCTCGGAGTTCAGCTGACTTTCTTCACTACAAGTTCATCTTGAACTCCTACTATTCTGCCCTTAATCTTTATAAGCAACAATACTTCTCTAATTTCATCTCTACTCTTTTCTCTAACCCAAAACGTCTGTTTTCCACATTCAATACTCTTCTCCACCCACCCCCACCTCCAAATACAACTTCTCTCTCAGCTCAAGATTTTGCCAGCCACTTCAATAACAAAATTGACTACATCAGAAACAAAATCAGCTCTCAACATACTACCAATCTCCCACAGCCTCCAAAGCTCACAATAATCCAAAACCCAAATACACAAAAATTTAGCTCTTTTGCCCCTGTTACCGAGGAAGAATTTTCTGCCCTTATACTGTCCTCCCCCCTCACTACCTGTCCCCTTGACCCCATCCCTTCACAGCTACTCCCCTCCCTCTCTTCTACACTCACACCCATACTCACACACAAATATTCAACCTCTCCCTCAGCACTGGTATATTTCCCTCATCTTTAAAACATGCACCTATCCTCAAGAGACCTTCACTCGATCCAACTTCCCCATCCAACTTCTGCCCTATTTTCCTACTCCCTCTTGCCTCAAAGCTCCTCAAAAAACAAGTATATGCACGTCTATCCAATTTCCTTACACTAAACTCTCTTCTTGACCCACTGCAATCTGGATTCCGTCCCCATCACTCCACCGAGAAAGCAATTGTAAAGGTTATCAATGACCTACTTACAGCAAAATCCAAAGGCCACTTCTCTCTGCTTATCCTCCTTGATCTGTCTGCAGTTTTTGACACTGTTGACCACCCTTTTTTGATCCAAACCTTCCAATCCTTCGACATCTGCGACATAGCTCTCTTGTGGGTCTCTTTCTATCTATCTAAGCGTACCTTTAGTCTAGCCTTCTCTGAAGCATCCTCCGACCTGTTACCACTTTCTGCTGGGGTACCTCAAGGCTCTGTCCTCGATCCCCTTCTTTTTTCAATCTACATGTCATCATTAGGTTCCTTAATAAAGTCCCATGGGTTTCAAGGCCATTTGTATGCCGATGACACCCAAATCTACCTCTCTGCCCCAGCCCTACCTCCTTCCTTACTAAACCGTGTCACTAACTGCCTTTCTCATATCTCATCTTGGATGTCCTCTCACTACCTTAAGCTAAATCTCTCAAAAACTGAACTCCTTTTTTCCCCCCTTCTTCTAAAATCTCCACCCACAGATTTTTTATACTTGTTGATAATTCCATAATTACCCCTACCCCGCATGCCTGATGTCTTGGGGTCACATTTGATTTAGACCTTTCCTTCACCCCTCACATTCAGTCCTTGGCTAAAGCCTGCCGCTTCCACCTTAAAAACATCTCTAAAATTAGACATTTCCTTACACAAGACACAACTAAGATTTTAATCCACTCTCTCATCCTTTCCCGCCTTGACTACTGCAACTCCGTCCTTTCTGGTTTACCTAGCTCCTTTACAATCCATAATGAATGCCTCTGCCAGGCTCATCTTCCTTACACGTCGCTCTTCATCTGCTGCACCTCTCTACCAATCCCTTCACTGGCTTCCTCTTGCCTCCAGAATTAAACACTTAGGGTCAATTAATTTAGGTGCGAGCGGACATGATCCGATATAGCGGATCATGTCCGCTGCACATCGATAAATGCCGACAGCATACACTGTCTGCATTTATCATTGTACCAGCAGTTATTGCAGATTCACAACCAATCAGCCGCTAGCAGGGGGTTTCAATCAACCCGATTATATTTGATTGGGCTGATTGCTGTCTGCCACCTCAGAGTTGGCAGACAAGTTAAGGAGCAGCGGTCTTAGGACCACTGCTTCTTAACTTTCGCTTCTTGAAGCTGAGTGGTTCGGAAGCAGCATCCGCTGCTTCATAAATCGACCTCAAAATCCTCACTCTGACATACAAAGCCCTCAACTGCACTGCCCTCCCCCAAATTTCAGACCTTGTCTCCAGATACTCTCCCTCCCGTCCCCTTCAATCTGCTCATGATCTCCTCCTCTCCTCCTCTCTTGTTGCTTACTCACATTCCCGTTTAGAAGACTTCTCCAGACTGGCCCCCATCTTGTGGAACTCCCTGCCTCGCTCCACAATTCTCTCCCCTAGTTTTAACAGCTTCAGGCGCTCCCTAAAGAATCTACTATTCAGGGATGCATACAACCTACACTATCCGTTCCTAACTCAATTTTTTTCCTCTTGAACCCCTTAGAATGTAAGCTTATGAGCTCAGCTGTTTGCAGATCACCTTCATAAGAGCCGACTACAACAGTGCAACTCTTGGCAGGGCCCTCTACCCATTTGATCCTTATAAATGTTATCCTCTATACCGATTATGTTTATAGAACTGCAGAATCTGTTGGTGCTCTACAAATACCTGATAATAATAATGTATTTGTATGTATGTGTGCTTATGTGACTGTTTGGGTTCATGTGGCTGTGTGTGTATGTATGTGTGTCAGTGTACAAGTATATATGTGTGTGTGGGGGGGTTATGTGTATGTATGTGTGTCAGTGTACATTTATATATGTGAGTGTGTGGGTTTATATGGCTGTGTGTATGTATGTGTGTCAGTGTACAAGTATATATGTGAGTGAGTGGGTTTAGGTGGTTGTGTGTGTATGTATGTATGTGTGTCAGTGTGCATTTACATATGTGAGTGTGTGGGTTTATGTGACTGTGTGTGTATGTATGTGTGTGTGTCAGTGTGCATTTATATATGCGAGTGTGCCACTCGGTTTACGTAGCTGTATGTGTGTCATTGTGTGTGTATATATATATATATATATGTGTGTGTGTGTGTTGCTTTGTGTGTATGTATGTGTATCAGTATGCATGTATATATATATATATGTGAGTGTATGTATATGTGTCAGTATGCATTTATATATGTTAGTGTTTGAGTATGTCTGTGCCTATGTGTGTATGTGAATTATATTATGTGTGTGTGTGTGTTTATCAGGTAAAACTATTGCTTTTTATGAATGAATGCCATTAATGGGGGGTAAAATCACAGCTGTGTGTATGTATCTGGCAGCAAATAAGACTACAATCCCTATAACATATGCATTAATAACAGTCCTAAAATAAAATAAGTTGTGAGAAGTATAATTTATAGGGTGGGATTTTGGAGGGTCATAGGATAGCTGTAATATAGAGCTTGGGCAGAATGTTGAAAATTAACTATTGAATTATCTTCTTTCACTTCCTAACAACACCCCTGAAGGCAGTGGTTATAATATGGGTGCAAATTCTTACACATGGAAAAGTTTCCCAAACCAGTATTTACCTATTCAGGAGTAAAACCTGATTGAATTTTAATCTAAAGCAGCAATAGGGATAGATTAACTTCGAAGTGAAGATCTTATCAACATAATTTTTCTACAAAAATACTTATTAAAGCGATATCAATTATGAGATTATGAGTGGAGTGTAAATGTGCACTGGAATTACAAGTGCGGCCCAATGCGAATGCGACCTCACATTCACATTTCCCGGAAGCCAGTCGCTCACGAAAGCGAGCTTCCATAGGCTCCAATGGGAGCCTTGTTTTAATGCCGACAGAGGGCTGCTTCCATTGAGCCGTAATTAGGTTTGCGTGAGCTTGAAAAAGCCAATAAATATGCTGTCTGAAGCAATTTCGTTTATAGAATGCTTTCAATGGCGCATTATACCTCAATTGTAATGTCCCATAGAAAGTATTAGAAGCCGTTAAGTGATAACTTATACCAGGTTTTCAATGAAAGCGCAAACCTTTAATACACTCTCAGAGGCTGTTGATACATTGAGAAAAAATACCCCCAGCTCAACTAGGTGTAAAAGATGAAAAAGGAGCTTTTTGAGACATATTTCCCATTGAAATGTTAAAACTTACAAAAAGTGTTACATGCAGAAATAAATTGTAATGTGTAATATTTATTGTTGTTCCCTGTATAGGAATAGTTGCACTTATGTTTTTGTTGAAATATCAGTATGCATTTACATATAGTAGCAGAAAATTAAGGTAGGTTGTTGGGTCCGGTGTTGTGAATATAGAGGAAAGAATTTTTTACCTTTGGTATAGGAGAAAGCGTTGTCATCACAAAACGTCAAAAGATGGAACACCCTGTTTGCAGGAGCCGTTATCTCTAGCAATCTGCAGGTGTGTAACCCATAGGTACTTTAGAAAGAAAATTTCCACCAAAGTAGTAAGTGTCCTGTAGAAACAACTAATACTCTATGTACAAGCCTTACTAATATTAGATAAACATTAAAATTCAAAGTAAGTACAAACTCAGATTGACATCATCTGACACATTTTGCGCTCCACCTGGTGCTTTTTCAAAGATTGATTAGGGGCCTGACCAGACTTACATAGTCTTATAACTCCGCCCACAAATCATGACGTATATGACTCTTCAAATATTCTTGATATTTTAGATAACAAGTAATCTTCATAAAGCCCTATAATATGGGCGGAACGCGTCAATGGACCTGATTCGTACAACTGGGATACTTGTTATCTAAAATATCAGGAATATTCGAAGAGTTATCTAACCATTACTGGCAACAGGGACGCCAGAAATGAAATAGAGACCGAGGAGCTACAGCTGGCCGTGGATAATGATCAGGGGTACATCCTTTAGAACACGAGGTGTAAACCGGTAGATGACCATGTGCGGAAGCAATATCTAAAGTTATTGTGAGCACTTCTACTCTTGTTTTATTGCTGGAAACTCCTTTAGAGAATTGCACTTGGAAACCCTTTAGAACCCGAGTTGTAAGCCATCTCAAAGTGTTTAATGTCCCTTAAAATCTAGGTTAATTTCACCTATGTAATCAAGTTTTCTGCTACAAGCATTATAATTTTCTTTGTTCTCATAATTTAATGGTTGGGAACCTTTAAAATGTAAAAAAAATGAATACAAATATTTTACTTTACATTGCAATAGTAAGACATTACAGAGACTATTTAATATAAATATGATGCACAACTATTATGATTATGTTTGTGCCACTGTTTTTTGTGCATAAATAAACAGAATATTTTCAGTGACAATCTCCTGAAAAATGACAATAGTTTTTCATTTTTGATAACAATACAAAGCAAAATAGGTGTCAGCTCATTAAAATATATGTGTGGGTTATTTCTGTTCTCACAGCATTAAAACACTATAATGTCAGTTGTCAGTTATGACAATTAACAAGTAATCAGCAATAGGACTGTTTTAGATGGTCTTTGTCTGACAGGTGCAAGAAGAAAGCAATGTGAAGGGTCATAAATTGGTTTGGAACTTTCAAGGGGGCACAACACTTCTATTAATTATAACAGGAAGATATTGTTTTCAATACATTTCCTTTAAAGTGCTAAGTTTATTGTCCTAAACATTTAAAAGAGAAAGCACAGTTCACATTTGCAGAAACTGCTTTGAGAAAGACAATAATGTTTTAATGAGATTCTGTGGCTGAAGGTTCATATATAAATAGTGTTATTATTTAACATAATTTCTTTTCTTTACTTGTATTTAAAAACGGTTATTGGTTTTTGGCCATCTAACACTTTAGCCAAAAAGAAGTATTTTTTTAATACACTATGGATATATATACATACAGTAAATAGTGCATATTTTCGTCTCTATATTTACATCTTACTGCAGATAGGAACAGAAGTTGTTTGTAAAAAGTGAAGCCAGTGTAGCCAAATGAAACATAAGAAAAGCAATAATGTATAGAATTGCTATAGGCCAAATGTGGCCAAATCACATCATAGTTGATAATATATGCTTTAAGAAGAAACAATACTACTACACAAGTTTAACCCAAATGCAGTTAACCTAGCTTCTGTTATTCAGAAAAGATAAGTGTTAGATTGTACTGAGGCCACTAAATATATTGTGTGATAGCCAATCCATATCTCTTCTCTCCAAATTCACATTTATATTCACTGACATTTAAAACAAACTCAACTGAATGTGTCATCTATGCTACACACATGCATGGTCCCCATGTACAAAAGGTCGAGCGGACAAGCTTCTCAACTCGAGAAATTGTCCGCTCGCCTTAGCAACATACGGGCAGCGGGCGAAAAGGATCCGCTACCCGTATGTATCATTACACGCTCAAGTGAGCGTGTAATGCGTGACCAATCCTGTGAGAGAAGGGACTGTCAATCACCAAGAATGAGCAAACCTGCCCTGCAAGCGCTCCGGAGAAGCTTTTGCTGCTTTGTGCATGGAGCCCCATGTACATTTTGTAGTATCCAAAAAACAATAGCATGCACACTCTTTATACAGAGGGCTGGACACTAATTACTTATTTGTATGTAGTGTGGGCCATTACACTATACTTATATTTATACTAAAGATAACTTCTCAAACTAAATTGAATTAGACTAACATTTATAATTATAAAAATTGCACAAGAAAATTGTTTACAGTTAATTAACTTAGTTTAACTGTGAATTTTACATAAGCAGTATATATATATATATATATATATATATATATACCCCCACACATAGTGTATATAAACATACAAAAAGAAAAGGGGCGCTTCAAAGTTAACTCCGTGTGGGTAAATGTGAAAAAGTAATGAAATACAACTCAGAATTTAAGATGGCACCGATGTTACCAGAGTGCAAATAGGCAGGTTAACGCTTTCAGTTGTCAGTTTACTGGATGCTTCCCAAGTATCAGGGGAAAGCACGAACGGTTGCTCACAGTCAGTCTGCGCAAGTTTAGGTCGGCTCTGTCCGATGCGTTCACTGCTCCAAATAAGCAACAAGAGTAGCAAATACCCTTGCATAGAATATACAGACACCCAGAGAGAAGTGATGTTTATAAAAACAGGGCTTTTATTGCTACGCGTTTCTCGACCCAAAATGATGGTCGTTTCATCAGGCAAAAGAGGTCTTTTGCCTGATGAAACGACCATCATTTTGGGTCTTTGCTACTCTTGTTGAGCAGTAGAGTGCAGTAGAGCCAGTTAGCAGTAGAGTGCAGTAGAGCCGGCTAGCAATAAATTGCAGTAGAGCCAGCTAGCAGTAGAGTGCAGTAGAGCCAGCTAGCAGTAGAGTGCAGTAGAGCCGGCTAGCATTAGAGTGCAGTAGAGCCAGCTAGTAGTAGAGTGCAGTAGAGCCGGCTAGCAGAATGTTTGGTTGCACAGCAATGGGTATCAACAGCAGGAAAAGTAAGATTCTTATGTTATGTTTCAGAACTACATAAATAAACTGCTTAAATGAGAGCTATTAAAATGGCACATGATCTAAAAAATAAAACTTACATGACCTTTATATGTATACCTTAGAGGTAGGAGGGAAAGAGAAAATACAATAAAAACTGTCAAATATATTAACCCCTTAACGACCGAGGACGTGCAGGGTACGTCCTCAAAAAAAAGGCAGTTAATGCCTGAGAACTTCCAGCTGCTTTCCGGTTATTGCAGTGATGCCTCGATATGGAGGCATCCTGCAATAACTTTTTTAAGCCATCCGGTGCAGAGTGGCTCCCTGCGTTGGTGGGTGGGAGCCGGACCGGGAGGCGGGTGGCGGCCATCGATGGCCCTGGTTATCTGCAGGGGGGGCGGGATCGTGGGCGGGGATGAGCGGGGGCGCGCACGGACGCGCGCGCGTGCACGGGAGGGCGGGGGCGGGCGCGTGCACGGGGAGGGAGCGGGTGGGAACCGCTACACTACAGAAAATGTGTTAAAAAAAATTTGTAAATGCGTTAATATTAAAAAAAAAAAAAAGATCAGCAAGGTGGTGGGGGTTTGTCTGTGTGGGGGGGGGAAGCTACACTACAGAAAAAATCCAAATAAATATAAAAAAAACACTTTTTTTTTGCAAACTGGGTACTGGCAGACAGCTGCCAGTACCCAAGATGGCCCCCAATGAGGCAGAGGGGATGGTCAGAGAGCGGTTTTGGGGGGGATCAGGGAGGTTGGGGGCTAAGGGGGGGATCCTACACCCTAGCATATGTAAAAATTTTTTTTTTTTTTTTAAAAAACCCTTTTATTTTAGTACTGGCAGACTTTCTGCCAGTACTTAAGATGGCGGGGACAATTGTGGGGTGGGGGAGGGAAGGGAGCTGTTTGGGAGGGATCAGGGGGTGGGATGTGTCAGGTGGGAGGCTGATCTCTACACTAAAGCTAAAATTAACCCTGCAAGCTCCCTACAAACTCCCTAATTAACCCCTTCACTGCTAGCCATAATACACGTGTGAGGCGCAGCAGGATTTAGCGGCCTTCTAATTACCAGAAAGCAACGCCAAAGTCATATATGTCTGCTATTTCTGAACAAAGGGGATCCCAGACAAGTATTTACAACCATTTGTGCCATAATTGCACAAGCTGTTTGTAAATTATTTCAGTGAGAAACCTAAAATTGTGAAAAATTTAACTTTTTTTTCAATTTGATCGCATTTGGCGGTGAAATGGTGGCATGAAATATACCAAAATGTGCCTAGATCAATACTTGGGGTTGTCTAATATACTACACTAAAGCTAAAATTAACCCTACAAGCTCCCTAAAAGCTCCCTAATTAACCCCTTAACTGCTAGGCATAATACACTTGTGGTGCGCAGTGGCATTTAGCGGCCTTCTAATTACCAAAAAGCAACGCCAAAGCCATATATGTCTGCTATTTCTGAACAAAGGGGATCCCAGAGAAGAATTTACAACCATTTATGCCATAATTGCACAAGTTGTTTGTAAATAATTTCAGTGAGAAACCAAAAGTTTGTGAAAAAATTTGTGAAAAAGTGAACGATTTTTTGTATTTGATCGCATTTGGCGGTGAAATGGTGGTATGAAATATACCAAAATTGTCCTAGATCAATACTTTGGGATGTCTACTAAAAAAAAATATATACATGTCAAGGGATATTCAGGGATTCCTGAAAGATATTAGTGTTCTAATGTAACTAGCGCTAATTTTGGAAAAAAGTGGTTTGGAAATAGCAAAGTGCTACTTGTATTTATGGCCCTATAACTTGCAAAAAAAGCAAAGAACATGTAAACATTGGGTATTTCTAAACTCAGGACAAAATTTTGAAACTATTTAGCATGGGTGTTTTTTGGTGGTTGTAGATATGTAACAGATTTTGGGGGTCAAAGTTAGAAAAAGTGTGTTTTTTTCAATTTTTCCTCATATTTTATATTTTTTTTTATAGTAAATTATAAGATATGATGAAAATAATGGTATCTTTAGAAAGTCCATTTAATGGCGAGAAAAACGGTATATAATATGTGTGGGTACAGTAAATGAGTAAGAAGAAAATTACAGCTAAACACAAACACCGCAAAAATGTAAAAATAGCCTTGGTCCCAAACGGACAGAAAATGGAAAAGTGCTGTGGTCATTAAGGGGTTAAAGGGACATGAAACCCAAATTATTTATTTTTTTGATTCAGATAAAGCAGTGTTTTTCAACCAGTGTACCGTGGCACACAAGTGTGCCATGAGAGATCCTCAGGTGTGCCACGGCAGACTGACAACAGTGTGACATATTTTTTAAACTTTGCTTGTTTTTTACTCCCAATGCAGGGGTAGTTTGTAGGAGGCATGGCATAACAGCACAATACATACAGTATGTGTGTGTTTGTGTGTATGTGTATATATATATGCTGTATTAGGCTACAATGTGTGATTTTTTTTAAAATTTTGGGATGGTGGTGTGCCACAGGATTTTTTAATGTAAAAAAGTGTGCCACAGCAAAAAACAGGTTAAAAATCACTGAGATAAAGGACACACATTTAAAAAGCTTTCCATTTTACTTCTATCTATAATCAGATTTGCTTCATTCAATTGGTATCTTTTGTTGAAGGAATAGCAATGCACTGCTGAGAGTTAGCTGAACACTTCAGATGAGCCAATGACAAGAGGCACCAATCAGCAGTTAGCTCCTAGTAGTGTATTGCTGCTCCTGAACATATCTAGAAAATATTTTCAAGAAAGGATACTACGAGAACATAGCAACTTAGCTGATCCAAGTAAATTGGAAATTTGGTTAACATTCCATTCCCTATCTAAATCATTAACATTTCACTTTTTACTGTCCCTTTAAATGGTTTAATAAAGGCTAAACGCATTGTTTTCACAAAAGGAGCAAAAACATAATAAGGGATAATGATGTTATATTGAGTTTAGTAGGTTCGGGAGTAATGTGCAGAGACACTTCATTATTTTCTTATTCATGGAATAAACACCCGTTAGTGATGGTAACGACCAAAGGGAATTCAAGACTACTAGGATATCCATAAGGTAGACTTAACCAGCAGTCAAAAGCTCTGTTTCTGTGTTTATTGTCTGTAGTATTACTAAAGGACACTTAAGTTGAAATATTAATATGTTACTCAGCCCATCTTAAGTCTATAATCAAAAATGGCAAAAAATAGAAATAGCATAGGATATTCAACTATTATGTGTATTTATTTGAGTATGAAACATATTTACAGTTTAATTACAAAGGAATGCCACATGAAAACAATATATATATATATATATATATATATATATATATATATATATATATATATATATATATATATATATAAAAGATAAATGTATATTAGCTTAGTTCTGAAATTCTATGGAGATGTTGATTGCCTTGAAGCTGAAAGGGAAATCTATATGGCAGTTGCATAAACCACACCAGCAGTTTTTATTGAGGTATTTTGATATTGGTGTTCCAATCCATCAAAAAAACAAAATTTATGCTTACCTGATAAATTCCTTTCTCCTGTAGTGTGGTCAGTCCACGGGTCATCATTACTTCTGGGATATTAACTCCTCCCCAACAGGAAGTGCAAGAGGATTCACCCAGCAGAGCTGCTATATAGCTCCTCCCCTCTACGTCACCTCCAGTCATTCGACCAAGGACCAACGAGAAAGGAGAAGCCAAAGGGTGTAGTGGTGACTGGAGTATAATTCAAATTTTTTTTTACCTGCCATAAAAAACAGGGCGGGCCGTGGACTGACCACACTACAGGAGAAAGGAATTTATCAGGTAAGCATAAATTTTGTTTTCTCCTGTTAAGTGTGGTCAGTCCACGGGTCATCATTACTTCTGGGATACCAATACCAAAGCTAAAGTACACAGATGACGGGAGGGACAGGCAGGCTCTTTATACGGAAGGAACCACTGCCTGAAGAACCTTTCTCCCAAAAACAGCCTCCGAAGAAGCAAAAGTGTCAAATTTGTAAAATTTGGAAAAAGTATGAAGAGAAGACCAAGTTGCAGCCTTGCAAATCTGTTGAACAGAAGCCTCATTCTTAAAGGCCCAAGTGGAAGCCACAGCTCTAGTAGAATGTGCTGTAATTCTTTCAGGAGGCTGCTGTCCAGCAGTCTCATAGGCTAACCGAATTATGCTACGAAGCCAAAAAGAGAGAGAGGTAGCCGAAGCTTTTTGACCTCTCCTCTGACCAGAATAAATGACAAACAGGGAAGACGTTTGTCGAAAATCCTTAGTTGCCTGTAGATAAAATTTCAGGGCACGGACTACATCTAGATTGTGTAGCAGACGTTCCTTCTTCGAAGAAGGATTAGGACACAAAGATGGAACCACAATCTATTGATTGATATTCCTGTTAGTGACCACCTTAGGTAGGAACCCAGGTTTAGTACGCAGAACTACCTTGTCTGAATGAAAAATCAGATAAGGAGAATCACAATGCGAGGAAATCGCCATTAAAAATAGAACTTTCCAAGATAACAGCTTGATATCAATGGAATGAAGGGGTTCAAACGGAACACCCTGTAAAACATTAAGAACTAAGTTCAAACTCCATGGTGGAGCAACAGTTTTAAACACAGGCTTGATCCTAGCTAAAGCCTGACAAAAAGCTTGAACGTCCGGAACTTCTGACAGACGTTTGTGTAAAAGAATGGACAGAGCTGAAATCTGTCCCTTTAAGGAACTAGCGGATAAACCCTTTTCTAAACCTTCTTGTAGAAAAGACAATATCCTCGGAATCCTAACCTTACTCCATGAGTAACTCTTGGATTCGCACCAATATAAGTATTTGCGCCATATCTTATGATAAATCTTTCTGGTAACAGGCTTCCTAGCCTGTATTAAGGTATCAATAACTGACTCAGAAAAACAACGTTTTGATAAAATCAAGCGTTCAATTTCCAAGCAGTCAGCTTCAGAGAAATTAGATTTTGATGTTTGAAGGGACCCTGGATCAGAAGGTCCTGTTTCAGAGGTAGAGACCAAGGTGGACAGGATGACATGTCCACTAGATCTGCATACCAAGTCCTGCGTGGCCATGCAGGCGCTATTAGAATCACTGATGCTCTCTCCTGTTTGATTCTGGCAATCAATCGAGGAAGCATCGGGAAGGGTGGAAACACATAAGCCATCCCGAAGGTCCAAGGTGCTGTCAAAGCATCTATCAGAACCGCTCCCGGATCCCTGGATCTGGACCCGTAACGAGGAAGCTTGGCATTCTGTCGAGACGCCATGAGATCTATCTCTGGTTTGCCCCAACGTCGAAGTATTTGGGCAAAGACCTCCGGATGAAGTTCCCACTCCCCCGGATGAAAAGTCTGACGACTTAAGAAATCCGCCTCCCAGTTCTCCACTCCCGGGATGTGGATTGCTGACAGGTGGCAAGAGTGAGACTCTGCCCAGCGAATTATCTTTGATACTTCCATCATTGCTAGGGAGCTTCTTGTCCCTCCCTGATGGTTGATGTAAGCTACAGTCGTGATGTTGTCCGACTGAAACCTGATGAACCCCCGAGTTGTTAACTGGGGCCAAGCCAGAAGGGCATTGAGAACTGCTCTCAATTCCAGAATGTTTATTGGTAGGAGACTCTCCTCCTGATTCCATAGTCCCTGAGCCTTCAGAGAATTCCAGACAGTGCCCCAACCTAGTAGGCTGGCGTCTGTTGTTATAATTGTCCAGTCCGGCCTGCTTAATGGCATCCCCTTGGACAGATGTGGCCGAGAAAGCCACCATAGAAGAGAATTTCTGGTCTCTTGATCCAGATTCAGAGTAGGGGACAAGTCTGAGTAATCCCCATTCCACTGACTTAGCATGCACAATTGCAGCGGTCTGAGATGTAGGCGTGCAAAGGGTACTATGTCCATTGCCGCTACATTTAAGCCGATCACCTCCATGCATTGAGCTACTGACGGGTGTTGAATGGAATGAAGGACACGGCATGCATTTTGAAGCTTTGTTAACCTGTCTTCTGTCAGGTAAATCTTCATTTCTACAGAATCTATCAGAGTCCCCAAGAAGGGAACTCTTGTGAGTGGAAAGAGAGAACTCTTCTTTTCGTTCACCTTACATCCATGCGACCTTAGAAATGCCAGTACTAACTCTGTATGAGACTTGGCAGTTTGAAAGCTTGAAGCTTGTATCAGAATGTCGTCTAGGTACGGAGCTACCGAAATTCCTCGCGGTCTTAGTACCGCCAGAAGAGCACCCAGAACCTTTGTGAAGATTCTTGGAGCCGTAGCCAATCCGAATGGAAGAGCTACAAACTGGTAATGCCTGTCTAGAAAGGCAAACCTTAGATACCGGTAATGAACTTTGTGAATCGGTATGTGAAGGTAAGCATCCTTTAAATCCACTGTGGTCATGTACTGACCCTTTTGGATCATGGGTAAAATTGTCCGAATAGTTTCCATTTTGAACGATGGAACTCTTAGGAATTTGTTTAGGATCTTTAAATCCAAGATTGGCCTGAAAGTTCCCTCTTTTTTGGGAACCACAAACAGATTTGAGTAAAACCCTTGTCCTTGTTCCGACCGCGGAACCGGATGGATCACTCCCATTAATAAAAGATCTTGTACGCAGCGTAGAAACGCCTCTTTCTTTATTTGGTTTGTTGACAACCTTGACAGATGAAATCTCCCTCTTGGGGGAGAGGATTTGAAGTCCAGAAGGTATCCCTGAGATATGATCTCTAACGCCCAGGGATCCTGGACATCTCTTGCCCAAGCCTGGGCGAAGAGAGAAAGTCTGCCCCCCACTAGATCCGTTCCCGGATCGGGGGCCCTCGATTCATGCTGTCTTAGGGGCAGCAGCAGGTTTCCTGGCCTGCTTGCCCTTGTTCCAGGACTGGTTAGGTCTCCAGCCTTGTCTGTAGCGAGCAACAGCTCCTTCCTGTTTTGGTGCAGAGGAAGTTGATGCTGCTCCTGCTTTGAAATTACGAAAGGAACGAAAATTAGACTGTCTAGCCTTAGGTTTGGCTCTGTCTTGAGGCAGGGCATGGCCTTTACCCCCTGTAATGTCAGCGATAATTTCTTTCAACCCGGGCCCGAATAAGGTCTGCCCTTTGAAAGGAATATTAAGCAATTTAGATTTAGAAGTAACATCAGCTGACCAGGATTTTAGCCACAGTGCTCTGCGCGCCTGAATGGCGAATCCGGAATTCTTAGCCGTAAGTTTAGTTAAATGTACTACGGCATCCGAAATAAATGAGTTAGCTAACTTAAGGGCTTTAAGCTTGTGTGTAATCTCATCTAATGGAGCTGATTCAAGTGTCTCTTCCAGAGACTCAAACCAAAATGCTGCTGCAGCCGTGACAGGCGCAATGCATGCAAGAGGTTGCAATATAAAACCTTGTTGAACAAACATTTTCTTAAGGTAACCCTCTAACTTTTTATCCATTGGATCTGAAAAGGCACAGCTATCCTCCACCGGGATAGTGGTACGCTTAGCTAAAGTAGAAACTGCTCCCTCCACCTTAGGGACCGTTTGCCATAAGTCCCGTGTGGTGGCGTCTATTGGAAACATCTTTCTAAATATTGGAGGGGGTGAGAACGGCACACCGGGTCTATCCCACTCCTTAGTAACAATTTAAGTAAGTCTCTTAGGTATAGGAAAAACGTCAGTACTCGACGGTACCGCAAAATATTTATCCAACCTACGCAATTTCTCTGGTATTGCAACTGTGTTACAATCATTCAGAGCCGCTAACACCTCCCCTAGTAATACACAGAGGTTTTCCAGCTTAAATTTAAAATTTGAAATATCTGAATCCAGTCTGTTTGGATCAGAACCGTCACCCGCAGAATGAAGCTCTCCGTCCTCATGTTCTGCAAATTGTGACGCAGTATCTGACATGGCCCTAATATTATCAGCGCACTCTGTTCTCACCCCAGAGTGATCTCGCTTACCTCTTAGTTCTGGTAATTTAGCCAAAACTTCAGTCTTAACAGTAGCCATATCCTGTAATGTGATTTGTAATGGCCGCCCAGATGTACTCAGCGCTACAATATCACGCACCTCCCGAGCGGGAGATGCAGGTACTGACACGTGAGGCGAGTTAGTCGGCATAACTCTCCCCTCGTTGTTTGGTGAAATATGTTCAATTTGTACAGATTGACTTTTATTTAAAGTAGCATCAATGCAGTTAGTACATAAATTTCTATTGGGCTCCACTTTGGCTTTAGCACATATAGCACAGATATCTTCCTCTGAATCAGACATGTTTAACACACTAGCAAATAAACTAGCAACTTGGAAATACTTTTCAAGTAATTTACTATAATATGCAAAACGTACTGTGCCTATAAGAAGCACAGAAAAAGTTATGACAGTTGAAAATTGATAAACTGAAAAGTTATAGCATCAAATCTTTGTAAAAAACACACTTTTAGCAAAGGATTGCTCCCATTAGCAAAGGATAATTAACCCTGATAGCAGAAAAAAAAAAAAAAATACAGAAATAAACGTTTTTTATCACAGTCAACTACAATCTCACAGCTCTGCTGTGAGTGATTACCTCCCTCAAAACAAGTTTTGAAGACCCCTGAGTTCTGTAGAGATGAACCGGATCATGCAGGGAAGACAATAAACTTCTGACTGAATTTTTTGATGTGTAGCAAAAGCGCCAAAAAAAGGCCCCTCCCCCTCATACACAACAGTGAGAGAGATCAGTAAACTGTCATAAATTAAATAAAAACGACTGCCAAGTGGAAAAAATAGTGCCCAAAACATTTTTTCACCCAGTACCTCAGAAAATTAAACAATTTTACATGCCAGCAAAAAACGTTTAACATAAATAAATTAAGTGTTATTAAAAAGCCTGTTGCTAGTCCCTGGAAATTAGGCTAAAGTCTTATGCATACAGTATAATTCCAGTGAAGTGCCATTCCCCAGAATACTGAAGTGTAAAATATACATACATGACAGCCTGATACCAGTTGCTGCTACTGCATTTAAGGCTGAGTTTACATTATATCGGTATGGCAGAATTTTCTCATCAATTCCATTGTCAGAAAATAATAAGCTGCTATATACCTCTTGCAGATTAATCTGCCCGCTGTCCCCTGATCTGAAGTTTACCTCTCCTCAGATGGCCGAGAAACAGCAATATGATCTTAACTACTCCGGCTAAAATCATAGAAAAAACTCAGGTAGATTCTTCTTCAAATTCTACCAGAGAAGGAATAACACACTCCGGTGCTATTATAAAATAACAAACTTTTGATTGAAGGTATAAAACTAAGTATAATCACCACAGTCCTCTCACACATCCTATCTATTCGTTGGGTGCAAGAGAATGACTGGAGGTGACGTAGAGGGGAGGAGCTATATAGCAGCTCTGCTGGGTGAATCCTCTTGCACTTCCTGTTGGGGAGGAGTTAATATCCCAGAAGTAATGATGACCCGTGGACTGACCACACTTAACAGGAGAAACAATTTTTTTTCTAACCAACTTTTCTTATGAGTGTTGGACTTTTAAATTTTAACAGCTTAAATTTTATGATCTCTTTCAAACGGTGCAGCTTGTCTGTTCACATTCAATTTTTCCTGTGTTTGATGCATTCCCATTAATAGTAATAAACACACTATTTTCCTGACTTACAAAAAGTTAAAAATATATTTATATATGTTATAGTTATACTATGAAACTTATACACACCTAAAATACAATTTTCAGAATGTTAATTTATGGTTGCATTTAAGTTTCTGGATATTAGAAATATGTTATTTATACAACTCATTGAAATTATTAAAGGAATACTAAACCCAATTTTTTTCTTTCATGATTCAGATAGAGCATGCAATTTTAAGCAACTTTCTAGTTTACTCCTATTATCAATTTTTCTTCATTCTTATGCTATCTTTATTTGAAAAAGCAGGAATGCAAGCTTAAGAGCCGGCCCATTTTTGGTTCAGCTCCTGGGTAGCACGTCCTGATTGGTGGCTAAATCTAGCAAACCAATCATCAAGCTCTACCCAGGTGCTGAACCAAAAATGGACCGCCTCCTTACCTTACATGCCTGCATTTTCAAATAAAGATAGCAAGAGAACGAAGAAAAATTGATAATAGGAATAAATTAGTAAGTTTCATCATTTAGAAAACAATATAAAAATGTTTCCACACACGCAGCATTTTAATAAACAAGATAACAAGATTGATCCTCATTTAGTAAAAAAGAAACAAAAAAAAAAGACACAAAAAAATCACACATTTAAACTATGAAATGTAGCATAAACAAAGACAACATAATGTTAATTTATAATATTTGAAATTGCAATTATTTTTTGGAGGTTTAATAATGTAAATTCTAAAATAAAACAAAAGGATTGGATCTTTGAATTGAACAGTGTCATAAATTGGCATTAATAGTTATGTGAAAAACACAAATTTAAAGACATTAGGAAGCTATTATCAGCACTGAATCAGTTATCTGTTGAATTTTTCATTTGCTGTTACTGCATATTATTAGCTTTGGCAAATGTCTGTATAAAGCCCTGCGGATAAAATGCTGTTTATTATTGTTTTTCATATATTTAACAAACTTTTTTTCTACTACATTGTATAAGAAATTTGAGCAAACTGAGTAATTCAAATGTTTTGCACTTTATTTCTAATGAATTCTAAAGAGGACAATTTCATCTGATTTCTTTTTATAATCTCTTTGAATGAATCCAAAATCAAACACTGCAAATATGCTTGAAATATCTGGTGTTGATCTATTTCTCCCAAGTTTAATTAATTGACCTTTAGTAATAGCATTGATTTAATGCTTCTGATGTGCTGAATTAGCCCTCAGTATGGTGTTGCTTACTGAAGTTCCCTGTTACATACTGAGAAGTAATTACGTCTCCCATAATGGTAATATCCAAAAAGTTAATAGCATCTTGTGTAATGAAAATATTGAACTTTAAACCACAGTCATTATTATATAATTCCTTACCATAAAAAGGTTTCTGCAGATTTTTGGGGGCCATCAGATACAATGAATAGGTCAGCTATAAAAAACAAAACAAAATATAATAAAAACATGTTTTGGGATGGCTCTTAACCATCAATGCTGTTCCTAAAGGTTATTAGGCCTAGGAGGAATAGCTCAACAGATCAAACATTTCAAGCTCATTAATAGGGCTCCATTTATCAAGCAGTAGAGGTGAGCCTGAATCAAAAGTGAAAAAGCAGCAGTCATAGGAGGAGGCAGATTGAAATCATTATGACCCAATACTATCAGGGTGATTGACAGCCCCTGTGAAAGGCCAATTGACCACCAGTAAGAAGGGGGCGGCATTGCACAAGCATTTCTGGTGAAATGCTTGTGCAATAATAAATGCAGACAGCACATCCTGTCCGCCTTCAGCAATGTCCAGTGGATATGATTTGCTACAAAGAATCATGTCCACTCGACATTTGATAAATGGAGTCCTAATGGTTTATTTTGGGGATTATTTTAAAGATGCTAATATAAAGGAAGGACTGGCAACCTTTGGCTCAGGAGGGAAAGCATTACCCAGTAGCCTAGGAATATCAACCCAGCCCATTTAAAATGCTATAAAAATGATTGGGAGGGCGTGTCTGGGCATAATAGATCTCAATATCAGGAGCTTCTGTTACAATCCATTTAATCCGTCCTTGCAGTTATTCTCAAACCTTGAGACGCTCAAGAGTATGTGTGTGGGGCAGATGCTGTGGCACAGAGTAGATACTCATTACCTTTTGCTGAGGGAGATGCGGGTGGTCTCCATTGGACCAGAGTTTGTACTTTTTACAGGACCAAATGGAGGGTTCTCTCCCAGATATTATCAAAATGTTAATTATGAACATATATGATTGCTGGCATATGCCGGAGGCCCAGGATGATTTGTTTATTCAGAAGAAAGCCTTCACTAGCTCAGTTGTAGCTTTGCTTTCACGGATGGATTGTGTTGGTGAGGAGATTTCGCAAGCTGCTTGGGTGCATGTGGTATGATATTGTAGGTCAGTGAAAACATAGTAGACTGGAATGGCAGATGGGGAACAAAGAGGTTATGCAACATCTCTGAGGAGCCAAATGCATACATATTTCTCAAGAGATACTATATCGTTCACTTTAGAACAGGGGTGGGGTAAAGAATTGTACCATTAGAGCTGGGCCTAGGATGGACATAAACTGTTATTGTCCCTCTAGAAGCTTGTTTGTGTGTAGCATTAGCAGTTTGCTTATGTTTGCACATTTGTTCTTTTTATGCTGTTGCAGTTTATAATATTGCTTATTCTTATGCTTTCCCTCTGTGCCAGGCCCGGACTGGCCATAGGGCATACAGGGCAAATGCCCGGTGGGCCGGGCTGTTATGTGGGCCTTGCTGCTATATAGAGGCCCCACCCTTTCTTTATATGGGTAACAATAGCAAAGCTGTTACAGTCTGCCTATTTTGTAAAGCAGAAAGTGCATTTTCTGTCTTGCTGTTAAGCAGATGTGCTGCATAATGAGTGTTCTGGTCTTTTAAGGCTACCTAGCTGACAGAAGTCTAAATGATGTGGGCTGCTCCTCCTTTAAATGCCAGGGCCTATTTTTGTTCCCAGTCCGGTCCTGCTCTGTGCTAATCATAATGAAGATACTTGATAAGTACCTGATGTTCCGTTTGGTGCTGGCAATATCTCATATTACTTCATATAATTTCATGTCAGTATTACATTTATTTATACACACATAGACAGTGATTTCATAGAATTGTATATTTTGCTTTGTTATTCACAAATAATAGTTAGCTTGCTTTGTCACACATGGTTGTCTGGTATTAACTCTTGTAGCTCCAAAGTAGAGTTCTTTAGAATTTAACAGTTTACTCTATTTAGTCTAAAGTTATAAATGTATATCTATTAGAGCCCTCTAGCCGGCCAGCAGTGGTAATATTATATTCCGGATCAGAGAAGCAAGTTTTACTAACTATGCGCCAGATTGTGAATGATGCGTTAAGTTACGCGCAAGCAGAAAAGAGTTTATCGTGGGTGTTTGCTTGCATCGTGTTTACTGTTCATATTACAAGTTAAAAGTAAATGCGATCGCTTGAGCGCAATCGCAATTAATGCTAGAATGATTACTGTGTCCTCAGAGCTCTGGCTAACTGTTTCACGAAACACAAAGCACATAAAAAATACATTAAAAAGTACAGTTACACTCATAATAACACTATCTAAAAAATTATTTAAAAAATATATTGCACAAAAAAGTTATAAGAGCTCAAAGATATGAGGTTTCAGGTGTTAAGAAAAAAAGGCAGGCAAATGGCTTTAACATAAAGATACATAAATAAACATTTTTAAATATGTATATGTATATATATATATATATATATATATATATATATACATACAGTGTATATATATATATACATACAGTGTATATATATATATATATGTTTATATGTGTGTACATAGATATTAATGTATTTATATGTGTATATATGTATTTACAGACATATATACACATATAAACACATAAATACATATGTACACACATATAGGGGTAGATTTATCATAGTGCGAGCGGACATGATACAATGTAGCATATAATGTCTGCTGCACATCGATAAATGCTGACAGCATACGCTGTCGGCATTTATCATTGCACCATTCATCCCCATCATTCTTGTGAACTGCTTGTGCAATGCCATCCCCTGCAGATTTGTGATCAATCGGCCGCTAGCAGGGGGTGTCAATCAACCCGATCTTATTCGATCGGGTAAATTTCTGTCCGCGGTCTCAGAGCAGATGGACAAGTTATAGAGCAGCGGTCTTTAAACCAGTGCTTTATAACTTCTGTTTCCGGTGAGTCTGAAGGCTTGCGCAGAAACAGGGGCATAAAGCTCCATACAGAGCTTGATAAATCGGCCCCATAGACATACATTTAACTGCATTGTAGCTCTTTGCAGTCAAGTAGATGAAAAATCATATTTATGCAAAATTCATATTTAATAAAGTGTTTAACTGTGTGTGTACTGTAAATATTCCACATTTCAATGTTCTTCACAAAGGGAAATATGTTGTCAGTATTTATAAATAGACATTCCTTTATATATCTGTATATATCTATACCTATATATATTATATATACTTACCTGGGGCTACTAAGGACATTAACATTGATGATTGGCTTTTCACACTACTAATCTATCTCTCTTTTTTTACTCACTTTCACCACCTAGTAGTGTGTGTGTATTTAATTAATTATTTATTTATTGGATTATATGTTGAATATTTATATGCCCATAAATTGCATGTTTACAACTTTTTTGCTTAGGTAGCTGTTCATTATTACTTTTGTATTATTTATTATTGCTACCTTGATTCCATTAAGTATGGAGGATTTACCTAACCAAGATAACACTTATTCATTTAAAGACATACATGAAGACAATCTAGATAGTCTTGATCTGGAGGATGTGTTTAATTATGATGCACCTAATGTAAAGCTTGGAGATTTATATCAGGATTATGAATACCTAAAACAGAAGGAACAAAGATTAAAATGGGACAAGTGGATACTGACGAAGTATTTAGCCTTAAAGATGATCCCCAGGGGATTGAGACTTAATAAATTTCCCACCTATGATATCAAAGATCAAACATTTATTGACAGGTGAAATCAAGCCCTGACTGATTGCTCACTTAAGCTTATTGCAATTCTTATTGAATACAAAGAAATATTGCTGTGTGATGTTAAACAAAAGATTGTAAATATTGAAACAGAAATGTCTAAATTTAGTAGCTGTGAAATTTATGCAAAGTTTGATCAGATTTTTAAGCAAACCATGGAGGAATCCAAGAAACTGGTGATACAAACAAAGCATACCAAGTTTCAAAGAGACCAAAAGGATTACTCACTGGATATTGTTTATGTCTGGAGACGCAAACAATGCAGTAAGGTCTGGTATAACCAAGATGATAGTGAGAAACTACAGTATAGCAATAAGCCAAATAAAAATAGCAAAAATAAGAACAAAAGGAGGTACCATAGACGTAGACAACAGTCAAACCAAGATGCGGGTCTAGACTCAGCTAGTAATCTAAAAAAGGTCACTTTTTCTGATTCTGATAATCATCTGACCGATGAGGATAGATTCGCATCTAGCTTTGAAGGCACCTCAGGGGGAGATGACTCCAATTCTGAAACAGACACAAATGTTACTATGCCTAAATTAATAGTAAGTACTAATACACAAAAGGGCATCCTTAAGGGACACACCAGCCAGGGAACCAGACCTAAAACCAATGGTCCTGTAGCAACCCATCTACCATCAGTTAAGGCTAACACCAACCCACAGGTTTTTCAGGAGGTCCCAAAACAATTTCAGGGGGAGGAGGATCCACAGAGGAGACAATCATACAGACAAATACACAGCAGATGAGGTATACCCTGAGGGGGAAACAAACCAAAACAAGGAAATACCAGTAAACATGGTGATTAATATTTCCTCCTACAATTTAACTGAAGAGGAAACTAGCTTACTTAACTTGGGTCTGGGCTTTGTACCCTCTAGGAAGTTTAATTTGTTTCAAACTATCCTTGACCTTAACAAACTTATCAGAAATTTAACACTTAGAAAGTTTTTTCAAAATTCTGATCAATTAATAACTGAGGATAGCGATAATCCATATATGGACTCAAATGTCGCAAAAAATGTTTCATTTGCTGACTCGTGTGCCATAGTCACACTTGAAGATCTAGATAGTGA
Source organism: Bombina bombina (assembly GCF_027579735.1). Taxonomy (NCBI): domain Eukaryota; kingdom Metazoa; phylum Chordata; class Amphibia; order Anura; family Bombinatoridae; genus Bombina; species Bombina bombina. The sequence continues at coordinate 770,740,517 of NC_069503.1, read as the reverse complement.
GAACTTGGACACTGAACAATCCCAGATCTCAAGAATTAAACCTAAGCTTAAAGATAAGTCACAATTTTATCCGACACAGGCTAGGGGCAAATTACTTGAATTATTTCATGAAAGGGTAGTGGAAGATCTTACTGATCTTTCAAACTCATTGGATTCTTGTCCATCAAATCTTTCGTTTAAAAAAAAGAGAAGAAGCCCTATAAAATCTAAAAAAGAATGATAAAATAGTGATCAGACAGTCTGATAAAGGAGGGAGTTTGGTGGTTATAGACACCGTGGACTATAATCGGGAAGCTTTAAGACAACTTGGTGATACCAACACCTATTCTGTCCTTTCCTCTAATCCAACTGCAGCATTTACACGAGAATTGTCTTACCTTTTGGATGAGGTGGTGGAGGAGGGTCTCATGGATCAGGATACTGCTAGGCTTTGCATAGTTTCAGATCCAGTGACACCCATCTTCCACCACCTCCCCAAGGTACACAAAAGCCTAATCAACATTAAGGGAAGACCTATAGTGGCTGGTATAGGTTCCTTACTGGAGCCTTTATCTAAGTGGGTTGACGATTACATACAGCCACTAGTACATCTATTACCTAGCTATGTTAGAGACACATCACATGTCCTACAGATCATGGAGCCTCTGGCATGGAGGGAGGAGTACAGTTGGCTCACCATTGACGTGGTGTCCCTGTACTCCTCGATTCCACATGTCCATGGTCTGTATGCAGTGGAATTTTTTCTTGATTTGTTCACTGATTTGTCATCTGTATCAAAGAAATTGATTGTGAGAATTGTACAATTTCTACTGGAGCATAATTTCTTTATGTTCCAGGGTCGCTACTACCTCCAGAGATGTGGCACCGCTATGGGGGCAAAGTTTGCCCCCTCTTACGCCAACCTTTTTATGGGTTGGTGGGAGAGGTGCCACATCTATGGAGGTAGTGGTGCCCCCTCTGAACATATTGTTCAATATGTCAGATTTATAGATGACTTACTGTTAGTTTGGTCATCTGATATTCAGAGGGCCAGTGACTTTGTTGCCATCTTAAACACTAACAATGTGGGATTGCAATTCACGTATGAATGGCATAAAACTGAGATTAACTTTTTGGATGTCACCCTCTCAGGTGATGCCAAATACAGTAAAGTGAACTCTGCTCTCTACCGCAAGCCCATCTCTGGCAACAGCCTTTTACATGCCCGTAGCTGTCATCCACAGCATGTATTCAAAGGCATTGCTAAAGGTCAATTTTTACGAGCTAAACAAAACTGTTCCCAGGAAAGTATCTTTCAGTCTGAGAGCAGAGATCTGAGAACACGTATGTTTAAGAGAGTTTATTCAAAAAGTACCATCAACAAAGCTTATTTTTCTAGCAAAGAAATTGATAGATCACAACTGCTTAACAGCAGGGGCAGGCCCGAGGAAAATAGAAGCAATCAGAATTTGTCTAAACCAAAATTTATCACATCATATTCAAATCAATATGATGATGTATGCAAAATAGTTAAGAAACATCTTCCCATTTTGATGGGACATAAAGGTCTTAGACAGACTATTGAACAAGGCTGCATGTTCATTCCTAAAAGGAATGTTACCTTGGGCAACATTCTTGCACCAAGCATGCTAAGGATTGATTCAACCTCAATGGCACCTATAAATGTGGCCGAAAAGCCTGTACATCATGTGATCATCTAAGTATTTCTAACACATTTAGATCACATGTTACAGGAGAACAGTATGATACTAAGGGATGCATAAATTGCAAAAGCACCTTTGTCATTTACATCATTGAGTGCACCCAGTGTAGAAAACAATATACAGGAAGAACCACTAGAGAAGTTGGTAAACGAATCAGAGAACATCTGTCTTACATTACAAGTAAACGCAGATGCTCAGCACTCTCCTCTCATTTTATAGACTGCCACCATCAAGAAGTGACTCATTTTAAATGACAGGCTATTGAACAAATAAAAGTACCACCTAGAGGTGGAGACAAGCTGTCTATACTCTGTAAACAAGAAATATACTGGATTTTTAAAACCAGATGTTTAGTACCATTGGGTTTTAATTCAGAGAATGACATTATAAATTTCTGGCAGAAATGATTAATGTCATTTAGACTTCATTTAATTAAAATAATAATTTTCCTACAGACCTCTCAGATTCAATATTTTTCATATAAGTGAGACACTTTAGTAATAACATTATATTTTACTAATCTCTAGGATTACTATACACATCTGTTATTTAAGGTACACCATTAAGGTTTTTTGTATAGGCTTCTTTAACACTTTATCTTAATGTATGTTTCGATGGTGTTTTAAGAGTAGATTTAACTATATAAACTCCTTCTTATACAGACTAGTTATAGATATACCCTTTTCATGTGTTATTATTATTATCTAGGATGTTCATCTTCCGAGGGTGTTCTTTCTACACATAAAATAGGTGCCTTTAAACCAATGCTTGATGCATTATTTTTTAGTGACTTTCACGTATCTCTAAGTGTGTGTATGTGGATGTGTATATATATTTACATATTTATATATATGTGTGTGTATATGTGCGTTTTTTCCTATACCTGCGTAGAGATCTATCTGTGTTCCTCTACTTCTGCTCTTTTTGCTCATTCTGGCTTATTGTATATTGATATTTTTTCATGTTATTACTCTGAGTTCATTCATGATCATACATGTGTATGCATTACTTAAAAACACTTTTTGCATATATTTGCATTGGCCAGCACACTTATATATATGTACATTCATGTTTGTGTATAGGTGTGCTTATGTCGGCATTTGTGTTTGCACATGCATATACATGTATTCTTGTATGTTCTGATGTCATTTATGTATTCATTCTCCAGTTTCATTGCAAGTATAACTCTGGGCATCTTCTAATGTCTATTATCAACATTGTTTGATTGAAATGTAAATACCTTGTACAGGGAGTGCAGAATTATTAGGCAAGTTGTATTTTTGAGGATTAATTTTATTATTGAACAACAACCATGTTCTCAATGAACCCAAAAAACTCATTAATATCAAAGCTGAATAGTTTTGGAAGTAGTTGTTAGTTTGTTTTTAGTTATAGCTATTTTAGGGGGATATCTGTGTGTGCAGGTGACTATTACTGTGCATAATTATTAGGCAACTTAACAAAAAACAAATATATACCCATTTCAATTATTTATTTTTACCAGTGAAACCCATATAACATCTCAACATTCACAAATATACATTTCTGACATTCAAAAACAAAACAAAAACAAATCAGTGACCAATATAGCCACCTTTCTTTGCAAGGACACTCAAAAGCCTGCCATCCATGGATTCTGTCAGTGTTTTGATCTGTTCACCATCAACATTGCGTGCAGCAGCAACCACAGCCTCCCAGACACTGTTCAGAGAGGTGTACTGTTTTCCCTCCTTGTAAATCTCACATTTAATGATGGACCACAGGTTCTCAATGGGGTTCAGATCAGGTGAACAAGGAGGCCATGTCATTAGATTTTCTTCTTTTATACCCTTTCTTGCCAGCCACGCTGTGGAGTACTTGGACGCGTGTGATGGAGCATTGTCTTGCATGAAAATCATGTTTTTCTTGAAGGATGCAGACTTCTTCCTGTACCACTGCTTGAAGAAGGTGTCTTCCAGAAACTAGCAGTAGGACTGGGAGTTGAGCTTGACTCCATCCTCAACCCGAAAAGGCCCCACAAGCTCATCTTTGATGATACCAGCCCAAACCAGTACTCCACCTCCACCTTGCTGGCGTCTGAGTCGGACTGGAGCTCTCTGCCCTTTACCAATCCAGCCACGGGCCCATCCATCTGGCCCATCAAGACTCACTCTCATTTCATCAGTCCATAAAACCTTAGAAAAATCAGTCTTGAGATATTTCTTGGCCCAGTCTTGACGTTTCAGCTTGTGTGTCTTTTTCAGTGGTGGTCGTCTTTCAGCCTTTCTTACCTTGGCCATGTCTCTGAATATTGCACACCTCGTGCTTTTGGGCACTCCAGTGATGTTGCAGCTCTGAAATATGGCCAAACTGGTGGCAAGTGGCATCTTGGCAGCTGCACGCTTGACTTTTCTCAGTTCATGGGCAGTTATTTTGCGCCTTGGTTTTTCCACACGCTTCTTGCGACCCTGTTGACTATTTTGAATGAAACGCTTGATTGTTCGATGATCACGCTTCAGAAGCTTTGCAATTTTAAGAGTGCTGCATCCCTCTGCAAGATATCTCACTATTTTTGACTTTTCTGAGCCTGTCAAGTCCTTCTTTTGACCCATTTTGCCAAAGGAAAGGAAGTTGCCTAATAATTATGCACACCTGATATAGGGTGTTGATGTCATTAGACCACACCCCTTCTCATTACAGAGATGCACATCACCTAATATGTTTATTTGGTAGTAGGCTTTCGAGCCTATACAGCTTGGAGTAAGACAACATGCATAAAGAGGATGATGTGGTCAAAATACTCATTTGCCTAATAATTCTGCACTCCCTGTATAGTATGTATATGTTAATTAGTGTAAGCTTCTAAAGGGTTAAGTGTTGGCATTTGTTTTTAACCAATTAAATCATTGTGTGTTTAGCATAAAAGAGAGCACCTCCTTACAGGTGCTATTCTATGATTACGGTCAATATGACCGAAACCGGTCAGACTTTACCATGCTAACAACCTAACCACATGGTTTTGTGTCTCCTTCTACTTTTTAATGGAATAAAGTGAACAAGATTTTATTATCACCATTTTGACTTCATTGGACTTTTGTTTATTTATTATATATTATATATGTATACATATTTATTTATGAATAAATGAAACATATTCTTCTATGTGAAGAACATTGGAATGTTGGCACACTTGAGAATATGCGATCGCGTTTGCGCGAGTAGCAAACTTTTTTCTCTCTATTGACTTCTATAGGGGAATATGTTATCGCTTGTGTGATATTTTAAGTTAGACTTTTTACATGCATTGGAAAAGTGCGCATCTGAAAACTGTTTACTTTCAAATTGTAATACGAGTGCTACCCATTGTGTGCAAAAGACTTACTTCTAGCAGCGTTAGCATGCAAGCGGGAGCGTTAAATACCACTGCACTTGTAATCTGGCCCTATATCATTTAATATATCATCCTAAATTAAATATAATATAGTCAAGATATTACAAGGTTGAGAGAGCTCAGCAGTTTTAACTATTTGTATCTATAAACAGAGAACGTACATTGTATTATATTCTGTACTGTTGAGTACAATAAGACATGTGGTTCATGCTGCCATGTATGTTAGACCCAGGCCTCCTATATTACTTGATTTTGCCTTTGTAAGATTAAAAGTTTTATATTGTTATATTAGTAGCTCTCTGAGATCCTAGTCTCACCCTCTTTAGGTCCAACGTAAACTAATTGTGAATTTAGATGTGTACATATTTGTTAGAGAGTCTTGAGCCTTTTGGCTGGCCAGCACAGATAACATCCCCCTAATTCCTAAAGTATATTTGATTAGAGAGCCAAATTCTATTAGCTATATCATTAGATTGACATACTTATTTTCATAATGTGATAGATTGGCTTAGACACATTTTCTGTTAAATACTTTCTTTTGTTATGCCAATTTCTACTTAACTGCGCAGTTAGATAACTTAACACTAGTTATAGATTCCTCCATCATTTAGAGATCTATCAGATGGGTCTAAGAATGGCCCTTATTTAAAGAGAGAACTTTATTTAAAAAATGAGGTGCAATATTATTTGTCTATGTTCTTCTTGAACAGACTTTTTTACTCTGAAATACCAGTAAAAATACAGATTTGTCAATGTCATTTGTTGCTTAGCATATATCGAACACCAGACCTTGAGACATTCATATTCTTTAGTATGTTACTTTGTTGCATTATAATTATTATTTATCTTTTTGTGTGGGACATTGTTCTTTGAGATATATGTTGTTTGATATGACATTGTGTAGCTAATCTATAAACTACGATATGTTTATACCTGCTTGTTAAGCACCTCAATAAAATGCTTGAATATCACGTGGCTCTTTCTACAACATGCATGTAGGGGAGCCTACTACTATAGTAACCAAGGCTTCTGGGCAACACAGGTGGCAGCTCAGATTGGGTATTTATTCTATAAACAAGTGTGGCAGTGTAGAGACAGACAGCATGGTGTAAATACTTATACTGTATTTACCGCTAGCGTCAAACCCTACATACCCACATATATGTATGTATGTTTAACATGCTGATTGGTAGAAAGACAGACAGATAGATGCACATTTTAATGTCAATGCCTTTTGCATTGGCCCTAATTCCATCACCAAGAGCAGCCCGGGGTGCAATTGCTACACTGCGTCCTGGTCCAATCCACCTTTCATGCTAGTTACTTGTAGCCACCTGCTAAGCTAATTAGAGAAACTGTTGTGATGAGCTGGGTACTTAATACCCATATAGTTAATAACTAATAAAAAAATTGCCTCGACATATGAGGATCTAAACTTTTCTTTTTTTTCTACTACTTCCTTTTCAGCATTTACAAACCAAATGCAGGTTAAGTAACATGAAAAATAATCACTTACTTATGTGTGATAATGTTTTTAAATTTCATTAAAAGAATCATGTAACTATATAAATAATCCTTAAATGACAATAAACTCAAAATGTAATTCTCTATAAAATGTTTTTATGTATTGCAAATAAAAATTATATCCATTTTCATTTTTTATTTTGCCCTTTTTTTCCTCTATTTTTAATCTGAAAGTTGTTTTCCCACTTACCCTACCAATATTCCCCAGCCCTGCCCCCCCTCCTGAAATTTTTGGTGGCATTCCGTGGATTCCAGAACTGTGGCCATCCTACATGATAGACAGTGAATGATTGATTTGTACAGGAGCTAACTTATATCACTTTCTAATTGGTCACACAACTGGAGATGACAATACAGAATTTAAGAAGCCTTTCAAGCCTTGACTATTTACTTATGCAATTTTTCTTTAAGTAATTGTAGTTTTAGGTACTTTTAAAAATGTATTATTATTCAGATGACCTGCAATACAGCAATTACATTTTGATGCATAAGTCATTTTTAAAGAAGCCTAGAGCCATTCTCTCTTAACGTTATGCTAGAAAAATTCCCCATTTATATCCAGTCCAGGGATTCAACCATTTAAAAACGTTGAGTATTTTCATCTTATTACCTTTGTTTTCCATTTAGGGACAGATATAAATGACAGAAGAAGTAAAATCAATGGGTTAAACCAAATTTTAACATTTTGTTCAAATGTATACAGATATAATAAAAAAGTACATGAAGCAATAGTGGAAAATTGCTGTTTAGAAAAGGATCTAAAATAGCTATACTTGCCTGACCAGCCTACGATCTGGGACGCTTTTCAGGGTTCTGTCCCTTTGTCCGGTGTGTCTTGTAAGCGTTCAATCTTTTATTTTTTGTATTTTTTTTTCTGATTTAACAGATCTAAATGAGTCTTTATTTTGCAGATAAAGCAACAACTGTGTATCAAATGTGATAACCTACATATTTCTTAGTAGAACATAATATAAAAAAAAATATTTCTCTCAGTTGTAGTTTTTCAGTGCCGACCTTTGTTGGACAAGTCAAGTGCTTGGATATTGTTAAACATGTGTTAAAAATGTCTTCACTCTTCAGTACTGCCATCTTTTACATGCTCCCACTGCTATTCTCAGAGCATAGGGAGGTGCTGGTTTGTGCGCATACACCATGCATGAGCTTCCTTTCACTCTAGCACATGCACCAGGGGACTGTAATATATGCTGGGGTCTCAGATTTAAAATAATGCAAAATAACCCCTTTATTACCTATTCCCCAGTTTTGGATAACCAACACTGTTATATTAATACACTTTTTACCTCTGTGATTACCTTGTATCTAAGCCTCTTCTGACCCTGATCACACGGCTATGTATTATCTATTGACTTGCATTTTAGCCAATTAGTGCTGTGCTGTGCACAACTTCACGGACATGAGTACAATGTTATCTATACGGCCCACATGAACTAGCAGTCTACTGTTGTGAAAAGCTAATAAAAGAAAGCATGTGATAAGAGGCTGCCTGTAGTGGCTTAGAAACAGGCAGAAATTTAGAGTTTTAAATGTTAAAAAGTATATTAATATAACAATGTTGGTTGTGCAAAGCTGGGGAATGAGTAGTAATGGCATTATATATCTTTTTAAACAATAACAATTTTGGTGTTGACTGTCCCTTTAATTAAAAGAGGGCATGCTACGCAGCATACTATACTGTATCTTTAAAAACTGCTAAGTGCATTTACTTACAGATCTAACTACTCCTTATATCATTTGCTAATTTGGGTGATGGAACAAAGCACATCAGTCAAACTTTGATCCTGTTAAAAAAAATCTACTTTTCCTCAGAAACTGGAGAGTGATGGTGACTTTCTGAACTGAAAGATTCTCAGACAAGCTCCAATCCTTCAGTTTGTGACATTTTTGTGCTTCCATGACAACAATTGACATGCATTGTGCATGATAGTTTACAAGCAATGTCAGCTTTCTTTTAACACAAATGTTAAAATTAATTCCTTAATCTTTAACTGCTTGACTACTGCCAAATCCAGAGAAATGCTTTGAAATGTAATGCATTACTTACTTAATCCAATAAGAGGTATTTATGGCTAAATAAATCAAAGTAATGAAAAACTGCTTGAAAATAAAGTGAACATAGCTGTAAGTATATGAATTATTGGTTAATAATTTTGAGTAAATATTTCTAAAATTTTATGAAGACCATTAAAAGAATATTTGTTGAAAAGTAGAAACAAAAAGGCAATAACATTTAATTAGAAGAAATTAATTGCACTGTTTGAGGGCTTTATAGACTTGAAAGTATATTACATCTCAGAAATAAAATATAAAAAAACTGTTAGCCATCAAATTTTAAACATTCTTTAAATTATGGGATGAATAGTAAAAATGTATATTTAGAGAGAATGAAACAAAAGAACTGGGTCTTGTGTTATGTTTGTGAAAATTACAAGGAGATGGGCACTACAGTATTCATGTCACATAGCATGGATAATTAAAGTGATGATAAACTTTGTTAAAACAGGGGCCAGAATATTAAAGAACGTCATCTGTACACTTAGGGCTAGATTACAAGAGGTGCGCTAACTGTTGTGTAAGCGATATCAGGTTTTTCTGTGCGTTGAAAATAGCGTGTGTATTACAAGTTTAAAATAAACGTGATTGCAAGAGCGGAATAAAATTTTACACCCTAGTGCATTAAAAAAGTTGCATAAAACACAACATGAATACATTCAAAATTACAGTTACACTCATATAAACACTATCTGATAAAAATGATTACATTAAATTAAAAAAGTTTTAAGGGTTAAAAGGTATATAGTATTTGACAAGTTGTTTGACTGTGAAGGACTATAATATATATATATATATATATATATATACATACACACACATATACATGTCTAAATATGTGTGCGTATAAATATTTATATATCTAAAAAGTCATTAAAATTATGGTGGAGATAAAAATCTGAGATTAAAATCCTTCATGTCTCATAAGTAAATCAATACAAATGTTTGCATAGAAAATTAGTACATCTAGGCAAGTTCCCCGCTTGTTTTTCCCCATTAAAACTCCATATACATTGTTACCAATGCACATGAGGATTCTGGGTAAGATACACAAATTAGATATGCAAAATTTCAGTTTTTTTGCTTCAAATACTGTTTTAACACAGCGATCCCTTAACAGGATTATTGTAGCAACACAGAAACCACTCACTAGACAAGCTTGTTTCATTCTATTTAGAACTTGTCAGTAGGAGATAGATTTCTGGTTGCTGCTTTGGTAAAGCTAATTTCAGGGTTAAATCAAAATTCATTAAAATTATGGTGGAGATAAAAAACTGAGATTAAAATCCTCCATGTCTCAAAAGCAAATCAATACAAATGTTTGCATAGAAAATTAAAACATCTAGGCAAGTTCCCGCTTGCTTTTCCCCATTAAAACTCCATATACATTGTTACCAATGCACAAGAGAATTCGGGGTAAGATATGCAAATTTGTATTGATTTACTTTATATATATTTTATATATATATATATATAACAAGCCGGATGAAGCCCTGTTCTTTGACATACCAATGAGGGTGAAACGTGCGTCGCAAGCTAGAAGCAATCAGTTTCTGTGAGGGTAACAGCTGTACCCTCCATGTTGTTTGCTAACCGGAGACAGTAAATCACAGGAGTGGTTGAGTAGCAGGTACACTCACGGATGGGAAACCGCCACAGAAGCGGAATGGAACGGAGTTGGCCGACTACAGCTGCATTGTAAGTAGGAGTGAAAGCAAAGTTACTGAGGATCTACAATCAAGGTAAGCGCAGTATAATAAAAGCTGCATTCTCTACTTGCTTGAAATAATAAGCAGGGAGGAATACTATAAGCCTACCTGGTGAGGCGTTGTCTGCATGCAATACAAGCAAAGATTTTAAGACAAGTGATAATGACTCAGAATGTGCATATACCTACGATATAACAAAAAGCTGTGACTGTTGGAATATTAATACCCGTGAGCATAATACCCGTGAGTGTTTTATAAATACCTTGCCATAATCTCCCACTGAAGATTTCAACAAAGTAAATGTGGAGCATAAATTAGTAGTTAAACAGTATGGGACTTTAAATACCAGAACCCTCAAGGAAACTTTCAACCCCCCATTTTTTCTCCCAGTCTGCTGGGAATTTTTTCGGTATACCGATAATTTAAAGTGGGCCCACATTGAATACTTTGTAAGATATGTCTGTGTTTTCTCTTGTAGCAATAAAGTATCTGCTTAGTATATTAATGTATTTATCTCATTTGTAACATTGTGATATAATATATAATTGTTAAGTTGTTTAGGAGGTTTAGGGAACCATAATTTGTGGTCTCTTCTATCACTGGGAAACGATTAGGATATAATAGACCTTATGCTCTGGTGCTGGACAAGGGGATACAAATGTGGGCCAATGGCCTAACATTTTCTCTCTTTTTTCCAAAAACAATTTATACTCCTTTTCCCCCTGAGCACTATCTTTCCTGATAAATACTAAATAATTAGGGAATTTAAATTGGGCGGGTCATGGATATATGAGTGGTGCAATTAGTTGTCTTTCTAAATATATATATATATATATATATATATATATATATATATATATATATATATATATATATATATATATACAGTATATATATATATATATATATATATATATATATATATATATATAGAGTATATAGATCTGTGTGTACAGATTTATTAATGCATATTAACAGTACATATTTAACATTCCAATGTTCTTCATATACAAGATAATACCATTTTTATCATAAATATTATAAAATTATTTTGATGAGTACCTGCGCTAAACCATTTTCATCTTATAACGCTCAAACATAAACCTGATAAAGTGGAGTCTTTCATTCAGGTCTTTGCATTACACTTTCAATTTTATTTATAAGACTAAACACATACATTTAAAAAGACACACAAACATACATACACACACACACACAGCATAATGCATTCATTCCAAAGCATGCACACTGAAGACACAAAATATATTAATTATCACAGAAGTACAAAAAAAACCTTAATTTACAATAGCATACAAAATGGTTGAATTAGAACGTGATTAAGAAAGTAATAGCTATTATCAGTCCACTTCCAGGCAGTAGTACTGCAGTGAGTCACACAACTTGTATTAATGTGTGTGCATATTATAGTGCCGTACTATATCTAATGTATTTTACTATGTATGTTAGTTCAATATAGTACTACAAAAAGTTAAAAAAACAATAATGTAACCACAACTACTATGCTAATCTTTCAACTCATGTGAGCAGTAACACCACGTCAAGGCTTCAACCATGTTACTGGCCTTTCATACCCTTTTTATTTACCTACCTTTCATATCTCCATTCACACTGAGGGGCCTATTTATAATTGTGTCAGTCTCGATGCATTCGCTGGAGTCAATACGCTCGCCAGACATCGCCAGACATTTTTGCTGCGAATCTACATACGACGGCCTTATTTATTAAAAAGTTTGTAAAAAACATGCGCGTCAAGTACGGAGCGATGAGCATCGGACTGTTGATAAATAAGAGTCATCGATGTTGCGGATTTTCTGTTTTTCCCAACTTTATTTATACCATTTCATTACTGTCCATGAACAAGCACATTTCTCTAAAGCTAATCTTTGATTTTTCATCTGTTAATGTCCAATAATAAATAGCTAGATTTATACCTGAACAAACAATAATATCTCTAAGAAAGTATTTTTCTATGTATTTGTTATACAAAAAACTGATATATGATATTTCCACATAAATTAATGTGTATTTGTATTTCTAAAATTTCTATATCCCTATCTCATGTTTTTATTTGTTTTTTAAAATGGTTATTAATGCTAGAATTTGTACATATATTTTTTGCACATACTTGTATATATATATATGTTATGTCAGAAATCATTTGCAAACATATTTACAGGTTCCTAAATTCCTTTTTTTGTTCTAAACAATGTTGTCTTTCATATCTCTGTGTTTATTTATACCACTATATGTATATAGTGTAAATTTATTATTATTCTGAGCAGGAATAATTGCAAATATAACATGTAATCAGGGTATCATATGTATTTATTTGCAATCAATGGAAATTTTAAGAGCTGGGCTAATTTTCACTCTGCACCTGTGTAACCCCTCCTGATTGCAGTCTAGTTTTAAACACCACCCCTACACAGGTGTTATAAAATGGGCTGGCATATAAGATTACATTTCTTCATGAAAATTAAATTCAAGAGAAGGAAGAAAAACACTGATAATAGCATGACAGTAAAGAGGTGATTTTAATTTCTGCTGTATCTGAATTATGACAGTTTAATGTTAGGTGGACTATCCCTTTGAGCTATCAGCTTAAGATTATATTGAATCAAACATCATTCGAATTTTAAAATCATTGTCTAAAATATTACACCGTGTGTCCTAATGTCATCATCAATGTTTAACTTTAATACTAATTTCACATATACATACTTTCAAAGTATAATACACAATGTAACAAATGGCACTTACAAGTTCTGATGAGTGATCAATGACACGTTTTAAGCAATTTGATTAATTAGTGATAGTAGAAAATTTATATTTAAATCATATTTTTTGCTCTCATAAATCATGTGATTATGCATTTTCCAATCAAAAGTGGTGGAAAATGTCACTAGTTTGTGGGTTGTTTAGGAGTATTGAGTCAAATTTGGTGTGAAAAGTGTTGCATCAAATTTGGTGTGAAGTGGAGAGTGGGACTTGTATTACATGCCTTAAACATGGTGCAAATAGATTTATGAAGAAAAAAAAGAAGAAGTTAGCTATATTATGTTATGTATTTATTTCATTTTCATCTCTATATCTACTAGTGCACCAAGTTTGGAGCAATACTTCGCACCAAATATGGAGCAATACTTTGCACCAAATTTGGAGCAATAATATTGTCCCCTTGCTTTGTAATGAGAGACAAAGATATAACAATCAATAAGTAGTAATGTATTTATTTCATTTTTATCCCTATATCTACTAGTGCACCAAATACTTTGCACCAAGTTTGGAGCAATACTTTGCACCAAGTTTGGAGCAATACTTTGCACCAAGTTTGGAGCAAAACTTTGCACCAAGTTTGGAGCTATACCTTGCACCAATTTGGAGCAATAATATTGTTTGATTTAGAAAAAGTATACAATTTTAATAAAGTTTCTAATTTACTTTTATTATCTAATATGCTTCATTGTCTTGCAGCATCGAACATAACTTTTCTGTGTTTTCAGACTCCCATTGATTTCTATGGCATTCGCAGCCTCAAGGGTGGCGTTTTGAATGATAGGTACGCTGCGTCAGAATTGACGTGCGGGTACTTGTTGAATGTTTGATAAATTGGGAATAAGGTCAAATAGAGTCTAATGTGATTTTGAAACATCTGGAGTGATGCAACCATCGATCTGCGTAGGATTGACATTGCGGGAGCATATATTACGTCACACATTTCAACATTTGACGATCTTGACACTTTGTTAACTACAGCGGATCAATCTGGCGTCAAATTTGACGCGGGATTCCAGCATATTATCAGTTGAAGCTTTGATAAATCTACCCCTAAGGGTCTAATGATCAAATGGTTCTCCAGCTTGGAAAGAAATTGTAGAGAAAAATTCACAGGGGCTAAACTAACTGAATGCTCAAAAGAAAAAGGGCATAACTCTCCAGCACTGCGAGATTATTATTATTATTATTATTATTATCAGTTATTTGTAGAGGCTTGTAGAGAAACTAATGAAGCTCTCTAGGATACTGAAGCTGACAGTCTTTCAGTTTTATTTTAAATAGAAGTAATGCAAGGTGCAATGTAATTTGTAAGACACATACATATACAAAGTATGATTTGTTAAAGAACCTGTGAAAGAATAATCAGAATTTGTAAAATCACAATCCTAAATTCACAGTTCTCATTTCTGTACCGGAAGGAGAGACAAGCCCAGTGTAATAGAACACTGCATGATATGAGAGTTTTGTTACACTTACACTTTGTATATTGTATTTTATATTACTTTACACTTCAGATTGGGTCCTTTCAGTATTATTGCATTTAAGCTTTTGACTTTCTATTTTATATTTCAATACATATAGATCCAGCAGTAATTTTACATATTCTGATTATGTTTTGAAAGTTTCTGTGTCACTTTAACAAATCATATTTTGAAGTTATATTGCTCTTTGTATTTGCTTCATTGTAAAACTAAAACTAATAGTTTAAGAAAGTGGGAGGGACAGGGTAGTTCCCAGGGAATGCCTGAAGCTCTCTCACAATTCCTATGAAATTATGTAAGCATTTTAAACAAGTTGGTCCCACTGATTTTTGGTGCCAGCTGTATGCAGATGAAGTTTGCTCATAATTCATAATAAACTTATTTTAACTAACATAAAAGTAATATATACTATAATATAGACAAAAGCAAGTTACATTGTAGTGAAAACATTTCAGTTAATTTTGTAATTGATGCAGACTGAGCCTTTATATCAGCCCCATGTGTTCTCCAGTTACCTTCACTCTCCCATGTGAAATTTTGTATCTTAGAGAGCTTTATTACTTTCAATGGAAGACATCTCTCATCTCTCTGGGACTTCCAGGTTCCCCTTTTCTTCTGTAATTTCTGTGAAGTCTGCATAATAATTTTTCTCCAAACTAGAGAATGTTTGATTATCTGGCCCATAGAAAGTAATGAAGCTCTCTGGGAAACTGAAGCTGACTGTTTTTCAGCTTGTTTTTAAATAGAAGAAATGCTAGGTGCAATGTAATTTGTAAAAGATACACATACATATCCAAAGTATGACTTGTTAAAGAAACCGTGAAAGAATAATCAGAATTTGTAAAATCACAATCCTAAATTCGCAGTTGTATACAAAATACAACACAAAATTGAAAGTGCAAAGCTTACATGTAATACAATTTAAACTGAAGTCTAAAGTAATACAGAATGCAAAACACACAGTGTAAATGCAGCAGAACTGTCATGAAATGCAGTGCTATATTGCACTGGGCTTGTCTCTTCTTCACATATAGACATGCAGGGAAAGCCCCTTGGAGAAGTATAGCAAAATGCTATGGATTAATTTACATTTTCTCACCTGAGTGAAAAGGTTTAGATCATCAGCCTCTAAATTTTACCCCTTTCATCTCCACTCCAGTCACACTCCTATCACAGATTTACACTCCTTTCGTATCTCATTCTATATTCACGCAAATACATTACTTTAATTGCTGCTTTTATATCTATATTCTCCATTAAAAAAATGTTTTCCTTTCATATCATTCAAGTTAAATAATAAATTCATCAATATCAAATCACAGGTAGGACTCACTGAAAGGGATGGGTAGTGAAGGCAGGAGAATAAGGAAAGGTAAGGTGAGGATGGCACATAAGTAAAGAAGAAATATACAAGGAGATAATTGAGGAAGGATAGGGGTTAAGGGAGGATAAGGAAATTATAAAGTGGGGATAAGTAGAAGGAATTTGAAAGATGACATATGAGCAAGACAGGTAAGTGTTACTGGGTCAGTAAATTAGTACAAAGACATCAAAACGTTTGTTTTTCTTTTCTTTCTTTTTCATTTAGCATATTATTGTAGCATTTTAAAAAATATTTTTACATTTAATTTTCTAAGTTTAATAGTTAAAATGGATGCAGATGGAGGAGAAAAATAATGGGAGACATTATTTGTAGAAAAGTTAGCTTACCTTTAATTTAATATTTTACTAATATTTGGATTCTGAATTTTTTTTATGGCTTGTAAGAACAATCAATCTTATGCCTACGGTTTAATTGCCTTAAAACAATCTACATGACATTGGTATAAAACGTATATATATATATATATATATATATATATATATATATATATATATATATATATATATATATATATATATATATATGCAGTATATATATAAATCAATTTCATATCTTTACATTTTTATGGGGTACTTTATATGTATTTCTGTGAAGAAGGGTATAAACTAAAATATTTAGTAATAAACATAATTTTATGCCTCCTTCACTGTTCTAATTGAATTCTTTATTCTAAATTCTCTTTTTATGTTATATTTTATATGTCCATCTGTAAGTTTTCTTATCTATGATAAAATTGCTTTCTGAAAATGTTTAAATAAAATATACAGTACAGTACAATGTTTTTAAGCAGAATATTTTAGCTATTTAAAATATTTAAAATGCTCCATGTAGATATATCATCAGGTTAAATCATTTAATACAATGATGGCATTATTGCTAGTGTGTAGTTTCCTATCAGATACACAGTGGTTTATGTGTTTCCTGTATCCCCAGCAGCATATAGAGGATTATATTACCTTTTGCTTTAGTCAATTGCATGGCAGATTTTAAGTTTTGTGCAGCTGTTGTGTTTTAATCACGCTGTTGCAAAATATAGACTATTGCCCGAGTTTCAGTGTAACAGCTAGTATTTCTCTAACTAATCTATTAGCTTTTAGAATATTCTAAAATCTGAAACTGATAGTGTATGGAAAATCAAGGAATGTGTACAGTCTCCAAGTTAAAAGGCATAATATTATATGAAATAAGATATGTTTTATTTTGTAAAAGATTATCTACGCAATGAATAGTTAACTGATAAGAGGTTTAGAATTTTTATACTGAGGAAAATAGAAAATCTAACATTACAGAAAAGGGAACACAAATCTCTAAACATAAATAGACTTTATAATGAAAGATCAAAATTGTTATGTTCATGGGTGCATTTAAATTTTAAATAGAAGGATTTTTGCCTTATACTTCCATTAGCAAAAATGTTTTGAGTAAAAGGTATTACTGTTTTTCTGCATCATACACCTTTAGGGGTTAATAGGTTAGGAAGTTTATTGTGGTTGGCTATTGACGGTCTAGGGGTAAGTAGTGTAGGGTTAGTTTGCGGTAGTAGGTTATGTTGGTTTAGGGGTACATAGGTATATTTATTAGGCTTGGTGCCATATTTTTAAAAGGGATCCTTTACTTTACATCACCAATGTCAGTGCCGATGCTCCTTGGAATATTTCATAACCCATTGTGATGTATAGTAAAACATGCTGCCTTTAAACAGTAATGTCGGCATTTTTTAATATTTTGCTCACTTTCTTGACATAACTTTGGATTACTTTTGAATATATCGCGGCCTCGCAACACTTTTGATAATCAGGGCCCCTGTAGTCCACACCCCTTGATAATAAAACAGGAGAATACTACATTTACCAGCATTTAATAGTAGTAGCTGGCCAATCACATCTCATGTCATCTCCTACTATCAAGTTATTCAAATCTGTACAAAGCGGAATTGAGGTTCCATTTCAAGACAAAAATAAACAGGTTGGTTAAGTGTTATGTACTCCCTCTATTCTTCTAATGACTGATTCAAGTTGAGAAATATTCAAAGTTTAAAAAGCAATTAGTCAGTGTCAGTCACTGCTAATATTTAAAATAAATATACTGAATATTTCATAAAAAGGAAATAGGTAAAGATTTAATAAAATGTAGTAAAAATGGCTTTGAATGGTTTCAGATTATTAGAGCAAATCAAGTATAACTCTTTCAAATCTGTAATTGTGTTTAAATATATCTTTACTCTTTAGAAATCAGAGATGACTGCAATACATTTCAATGCAAAGTGTTACAATAGACATGCTCACAGGCAAAAAAATTGGTTTGTCCAAAAAGTTTGGTTCAGATTTTTTGGTAGATTGGGGGCCGTCATAATTTTGTTCATGGTCGTGTTCGGTTCAACAGATTATTCAGATAAGAACTGTGTTTGAAACAAAATTCATTCATTTGCATTACAGCCAATGGGAAGCCCACAAAACATTCATTTTTTTTAACAACCATTGAAATATTCATTGCTAACTGTAACACAAGAACATACAGGAACTAGAACAATTTTCACAAAGAGAATTTCAACAATAAATGGAAATAATAAACATCTGATAATTACAGTAATATCAATTATTCACTGGTATTAACCTTTCCCACCACATATTGTCTTCCCACAACTAAAACCTTTTCATACAATCTTTTTTCAACGCTTTCATTCTTTTTCAACTCCCTCATGCTAAAGTACTCACATTCCTCACTTTCTCACACACCTGCTCCATACAATTTTGTGGTTAATAGTTACCCTTGGAGACTCAATTCAGAAGGGCAGGAGGGATGGCGGCAGCAGGCAGCAGAATTACTGAACTAGGTAGACCTTCTGTGCACAAACCAAAACACACCTTCAAAGGAGGAGGACAAATGTGTTTAGAGCCCCTTGAACACAGTGGCCAAGAGTTCCCTATTCTTTTTAATTTAACTGATGATGACCACCACAGAGCAGGAAAGGTAGGAGCAGATGAGGTGGCAGCAGCAGGCAGTAGAGTTACTGAACTAGGTAGGCAATGAGAAAGATGTTTGGGACACCAAAATACACATAATATGATGTCTTTAGAAAGACTTTAATCAAAGCTGAAAGGTCAACTATATTATAAATATGTTTTACTGAAGAATAAATAAAAAGGAATTTAAACAACCTGTGAGTGCCCTCATCACATTGTTTGTTCATACATTATCGAATGGAAGAAACACCAAGCATTGTATTTACAACCCCAATTCCAAAAAAGTTGGGACAGTATTGTAAATGCAAAAAAACAAACAAAAAGAGTTGTTTGAAAATTCGATTCACCCTGTACTATATTGGGAAAACATTATTAAAACATTATTTGATGTTTTACTTTGTGAATTTAATGTGTTTTTGAAAATATACACTCATTTTAAATCTGATGACTGCAATACATTCCAAAAAAGTTGGGACAGGGGAAACTAATAGTGATGTGACAAGTTAAAATAAGAAGGGGATGTGAAACAGGTGAGGCAATCGTGTAATCATAGAATGTAAAGAGCCTCCAAAAAAGGCCTAGTCCAAGAGCAAGGATGGGTTGAGGCTCGCCAATCTTCTAACAGATGCGTCAGGGAATAATCCAACAGTTTGAGAACAACATTCCCCAAAGAGAAATCGGTAGTATTTTGGGCATTTCACCATCTACAGTGCACAATAAAATTAAAAGATTCAAGGAATCCAGTCAAATCTCGGTGCATAAATGCCAAGGCCAAAAACCACATGCGTGTAATATCCGATCCCTCAGATGTCAATGTCTCAATTAACATCATGAGTCTGTAATGGATATTCTGAGTTAACAGTAGTTGCTGCTGCATCGACAAATGCAAGTTAAGGCTTTACTATGCAAAGCAGAAGCCATACATCAACACTGTCCAGAAGCGCTGCCAACTTCTCTGGGCTCTGTCTCATCTGAGAAGGACAGTAGCACAGTGGAATCGTGTTTTGTGGTCCGACGAGTCAACATTTCAAATAGATTTTGGAAAAAACTTCTGTCGTGTTCTCCGGGTCAAAGAGGAAAAGGATCATTCAAGCTGTTATCAGCGTTAGGTCCAAAAGCCAGCATCTGTCATGGTATGGGGGGGGGGGGTGTCAGTGCCCATGGCATGGGTAAATTGCACATCTGCGAGGGCACCTTTAATGCAGAAAGATATGTATACATTTTGGAGCAACATATGCTGCCATCCAGACGTCGTCTTTTCCAGGGATGTCCCTGCATTTTCTAGCAGGACAAAGCCAAACCACATTCTGCCCGGATTACAAGAGCATGGTTTTGTAAGCATAGAGTGTGGGTGCTAGCATGGCCTGCCTGCAGTCCCAACCTGTCTCCGATTGAAAATTTATGGCGTATTATCGAGCGTAAAATAAAGCAATGAAAGCCCCGTACAGTTGCACAGCTGAAGACATGCATAATGGATGAATGGGGAAAAATTCTGCTTGCTAAACTTAACCAACTGGTGTTTTCAGTGCCCAAACGCTTAATAAGTGTTATTAAAAGAAAAGGTGATGTTACACAGTGGTAAAAAGTTGACTGTCCTAATTTTTTTGGAGTGTGTTGCAGTCATCAGATTTAATATGAGTGTATATTTTCAAAAATACATTAAATTCACAAAGTAAAACATTAAATAATATGTTAATAATGTGTTTTCAATATAGTACAGGGTGAAATTAATTTTTAAATCACTCTTTTTTTTTTTTTGCCTTTTCCATACTGTCCCAACTTTTTTGGAATTGGGGTTGTATATCAGTGAGTGCATGGCTACTACGTTTGTGTGTATATATATATATATATATATATATACAGTATATACTGCTTTTTGTAGATTCAAACTGTTTGTATCATGCATTTGATAAAGGGGGTGTAATACCTCCGAAACGTCATGCATTCTTAACTTGAACCATTAAATGTTATATTTTATTTTATACCAGTGAGTGCCTTTTTCTATTTGTATATCTGATGATCTTTTGAAGTGCACCCTGGAAGCTGCTATCCTGTATATGGAGTGCCTTTCTTACTGACTCTAATTTATATACAGTATATATATATATATATATATATATATATATATATATATATATGTATATATATATACACTGTATATATACATATGTATTTATGTGTTTTACTGTATAGTTACTTTACATATTTTTTTTTAAACTATTTTTTTTATTGAAATTGTGAGAAACAAAAGGCAACGTACAAAGATTGTCCATGAACAAAAATTTACATCAAAGCAGGATATATATTACACTCACATAGAGAATATCAAATAAGATCAAGATTGCGGCTTCATAACCCCATTTAATGTTCAAACGAAAAAGTATGAACATAAAATGGTAAAGATGTGATACTAGGGATAGATAAAAGCTACCACCATCATGGGGCATAAAGTAAGTCTCATATGTTAGCTTTTGGAGCAGAGGTGATAAGATCTATCGTGTGGGGTACATATGTTAAAATGGAATCACACATAATGCTTTTACAAAATGTAGGGAAGAAGATTTGGACTCAATAAAATGGAATTTCGGTTTATAATATATATTATGGGAAATGTGCCCCACATCTGTAAAAAGAGATCCTCTTTAGTCTATTATGTGATGTCTAGATGTTGGGGGTAAGCTTTCAACTTGGCCACTTTTGGACCATAGCACATAAGGGGGGAAGGGAGGTTCAATGGGCGAGAGCCATTCAAAATAGGGGGGAAGGGGGGACAAATCATTCAAACTAAGAATAGCTACTTAAAAATTAAAAAGGGGAGGGGGAAGGGGGGGGGCGTGTCCGGAGGGATTTTATAAAATAGCAACATCAATATTATGTGGTACATTGGTAGTGGGTCCTTCTTAGGTGCATGATAAAGCCAATGAACTGTGATAAAAAAGGGTTTACAAATATTTGGAAGCTGGGAAGGGGGGTATGCCATATAAAGATTTCCTTGAAAGCCCCCATAAAAATTAGCCTCATATGTTGGAAATGAACAGAATATTGTGGAATATTGATATAGCAAGATAATGTGGAATATATATGAATCCTTAAGGATCCTTGAGTTGAATAGTAAAATTCCAAAAATACTTCTCTATTATCTACCTTAGGTCCACCATGAGAACACATCAAACAAATATGAGTGTATAAGTGCATGAAATTAGTAATATGTATACTAACAATTTGTGAAGAAGAGTTACCCAGAGCCCCTAGCATAAATAAATACCATCAATGAGCCTGTCTCTGAGTATCAACTTGATGAGTTGTAGGAGTAGACAGATATATATCACAATCTGTTAATGCTGATTCTACAGCAGGTCTAGGTTTCTACATTATAAATTAAACAATAATAGCTTTTGGTTAACCAATTATAATACCTACTTAAAAACAGTCATGGTACATAAGATTCCAGGACAAATGTTTTGTTAAATGGGGCTTCAATGACAGTGCTAAAGAAATTAACCATTTAAGCTACGCTCATGGTATTCCCAAGATTTTCGAACCTTACACCATATCGGTTCCTTTAATATCTACTAATAAAGTGAGAGTAATCTGGGGTTAATTTAGGAACGGCATCACTGTACACAGGACTAACTCTATGGCAACAACAATAGGTGTGATAGATAGTAATGGCAGAGACCAGCCACGTACATCCAACTCCCTCCTAGAGAATGAGAGTTAAGCTATTATAGCATCAATTTGAGGGGAAAATGTAAGGTTATACCACATTAATTTAAATGAAAAAGCTAGTCATCTTGTGGATACGATAATGTGAATACATTATAAGTAGTTGGATGTAGAGCATGAGAAGTATTATCCATAGTCATAGTCATGTAAACCTTAAAACAAAAGAACGTGTACATATTCACATACCCCCAAATTATGTTAGTTAGTTGTGCTTAGTGGATGTGCATACATGACCCAGATGTGGGTTTCTATAATTGATAACAGATAGAATTCTGCTGATTAACACAGTTAATGAGACAGGTAAGGAACCTCATAGTGCAGATCAGACCTCTATAATATCTAGGGGAGCTTTGTAACTATCTATAGTAAAGGTATCACCTTGTAAACAACATAAGCACTGTCTAATAATGAGAAACCTGGATGGGTCAGCAAGTTGTCAAGTCATGAAACATAGGACTGGGTAACAATAAGAGAATCAATAGGCACTTAATACAAAGAGTAATCTTCTCCAGACTGTAGTTGAATGATAGGTTTTTCATCTTATCCCGCTTTTAGGGAAATATGGGGGACAAGTTAATTTGTAGTCTGAGCTATTGGGTGGGGGAAGGTGCTGTCTTCTGTATAGTGTTAGCTATATCTGAATGGGTGATGAAGGAACCTTTGCAAACTACTTAGGTACCGTGTTGTTGAGAAAGGGGCAGTGCTAGTCTCTTGTCATTGGAGCTGGAGCAGAATGACTGTGAGATCAAAATGAGCAGGGGGTAATGTTAGAAGGGATTATGCCTATGTGTGAGAGAATATATAAAAAACCTAGGTACAAAATTAAGTGCATGCTAAGTATACCACTAAAACATCAACAGAGGTTATATATTCTTTAGTAAAGATGTTAGCTGAGTGATAAAATGCTAATGAGAACATTTGTATTGGTCTTTCATATGAAGTCAGTAAGGTACGGCTAAACCTTTGATAACTCTAGTATAAAATTTAAAACCAACAAGGTACACTTCCAACTGATAGAACAACAGCAACAATATAAGCGAGGGGGGAACCTATCAGGATATCGTCATAGTCCCACACTCAACCCTCATCTAGGTTGGTTATTTATTATAAAATATTAAACAGAGAACTTAACTGTAAGTCCCAATGAATGAGCTCAGAGAGAGTGACTAAATAGCCTGTTGACAAACGTTCTTGGCTGTACCGACTCTCTAAATGAAACACCTAATGCTGCTAGCCAACTCCTCTTCTGGAGAAAGTGGAAGTCTTGTACTGACCACGATCGGCCCTTTGATGAGAAGCAGCAAACATGAAAACACTGAGCCCCTTGAACCATGGATACACTGTGCAAACAGTAGGTAAAGGCCAAACTTTAATAACTGATACTTGCACCAATCTCAGGTGCAGAATAGGCTGTATGTGCTGTTGGGTAGTTATGTGAGGGGGAGACTTTAGTTGTTTCCCGCTAAACAGTCGACTATTACAGTCATCTAGCCAGCTCGAGGAGAGACTATAGGTTACTGAGGTGTTCCGGTTACTTTTGATGCCATTAGAGACTGGGGCCTGCTTTTCCGTGTTAGCTTGTGAAGAGTGCTCATTAGAGATCGCCGATCTACTCTCCCCCCCCCTCCCCCAGGGCCGGCCGTATCCTCTGGGACAGGAGGAGAGCGAACATGAGAGTTTCGTGATTGTTGCGGATCATGAGTAGAGGCACTATTCTTAGGCTGTGCATGTCGTTTAGCCGGCTCCTCCATCTCCGCCATGTTTGAAGTAGGTATGTGCTCATGTTCAGGGCGTAACACTGTGATCAGGCTATGAAATTGACGCGACATCTGTCTGTCAAAGGCTATTAAGAGGGCTAGTATTTTTTTGTTCAGTCCTCCATTGTTGGGATGCGTAGAGTGGCTGGAGATGAGAGAGTGATCTTTGCGTACCCGGTAGCTGGGGAGGGGTGCTAGGATGTGTCCTTCTAGGTTTCTGTGAAATGGTCCAGTCCTCCGGTTCAGGAGCTCTTAGAGATATGATATAGGTGTCCTTCAGTGCAGGAGAAGAATCCCAATACTATGAGGTGTGAATTGGCACTTGAAGGTGTGAAATAATTTAGATTTTTTGACGGATAGTAGCTCTTAAGAATAGAGCCCCTAAGAAAGTGGCCATCTTAGGCGCTGGTCCGGACACGCCCCTCCTTTATTTTTTTTAATCGATTGCTGTTCTTAGCTGCTACAGCAGCCCACGGCTAAAAAAAATTTTGCTAAAAAAAAAAATACCATGTTCTTTTTTTTTTTTTTTTTAATCCTTTATTTATCAGTTTTTTCCACATACAACAAAAAGACAATATATATAAAAAAAAAAAAAAAAAAGAAGAAGAAATATAGAAATTGTACTCAATCTTGTTGGAGATGCAGCTCCTATATCATCAATAATAACAAAAATACATAATGGATTTTTTCATCCTGGCTCAAAACATACAAAATAAGGTATAAATATCACAGAAAAAAGAAACTTTTGCCAGGGGACACGACCCCTACAACATCAGCAACAAGGAGACACAACTCCTGCTCCACCTTTTCAACCAAAAAACGTACCTCAGCTGAGGCCCATAAATCCTTAATCCATGAGAAGAAAAAAAAAAAAAAAAAAAGGGGAAATTCTCATCTCTCCCCCCCCCCCCATGTTCTTCATGTACATTGTAATTTTTATTGTAAATTTATATATACAATATATATATATATATATATATATATATATTTATATATATCCATACCTATATGTATATATCTATTCCTATAGATGCATAGGTATAAATAACCATTTTAAATACAAAAATTCACAAAGGCTTGATTTAAAGCCTCTCCACAAAGGCATGTTTCCCTTTATAAGCCAGGTCATGAAGGTACTATCTCATTTGAGCATGATTTTTGTGGCTACAATATTGCAATGGAGCAGCATGGTATACAGTTCCAGTAATATTAAAATCCAGTTTTTGGAAGATGAGTGAAGTCCTTCTAATAGAAACCCATATTATTATTCTTGTTTTCAAATGTGTATCACACTCAGGGCCGCCATCAGGGGGTGACAGGGGTGACTTCTGTCAGGAGCCCAATGAGGCAAGAACAACTTATTTTTTTATTTTTTTTTACATTTGTAAAAAATATTGAGCGTGGGAAATGTTACTACAAGGAGTAAAGCATTAGCATTTGAGAGGATTTCTGAGTGTGCACTAAACCACTATGCACAGTGTGAGACAGACTTGGCACTTAAGTTTGTACAGTGTGTGCCTGAGTCAGACGGCAAATCACTTTCATTTGCAGAGGAGGTAGGACTTACTTAGTAAATGTTTTTTATTTCTTTGTGTAATTACGGATTGTAACTTCAGTGTAATAGTAGTTGTATGGTGGGACCAGGGGTCTATAAAAACATTTTTTTTTAGCAGCAGTGTATTTATGATTATTTGACAATGCTGTAGAAATTCTATATTTAAAGCCATGCATAAATGTTTCCTCCTCAATACACAAATGGTAGGTGCCCTTTTGGCAGATATCAGTTTTTTTTTAAAATGAATATATATATATATATATATATATATATATATATATATATTAGGGGTGCTGAAAATAATCGTATTGGCATGAAACAATTCTGCATTGATGCAGTGAAGGGCGCGAATCGATTCACGTGACCCCGCCTCCAGGACAAGTATAGAGAAAGTGTGCGGTACTATAGTAACTAGCACAGCGTTTGACGTCATGTCACCCCAATAAAGCAACGGGGCTGCTAATGGGCGGTCTCTGGATGTGCCGCACGCAGTAGGAGGACTGGTGCCATGACTGCCTGAGTGATGGTGATGACGATTCCGAGTACACACCGCAGGCTCATTTTTATTTTGTGGGAGACGGAGACCTATGGTGAGAAACTTAATAGTAAAATAGTTAAACAAACCAAATACATTTTGCCTACTGAGGCGCACCACACCACGTATCTTTTGTCAATTTCTACTAGAAAACCCCTCATTACACACAGTGAAATCACAGGCCCCTCTAGATGTTTTTTAAAAAAACCCATATCACATGGATTGGATTGGTCAGGTCGGTCTGCAAATATTGAAAACATACACTATAATATATAATACTATATGCAATTATGCAATGCAATGCATGTGCTCTCTTAGGGAGTATAAAAGGTGCCAATCCGAACCCAATCCCTGTGTTATTTATAACAATGCTAAAGCTGCATTTTTAAACATACTAAAGGCCATAAAACCCAATTTGTGATGTAGAAGAAAGTGCATGCAATTTTAAACAACTTTCCCAATTTACTTCTATTATCTAATTTACTTATCCTTTATTGAAATGCCTTGTGTTGTGTGCACTGTGCATTGCTATTTCGTCAACAAACGATATCTGAAGTATGAAGCAAATTAAATAATAGAAGTTATGTTGTTTAAAATTGTATTCTCTATCTGAATCATGAAAGAAAATGTTTGGATTTCAATTGTACCTTTAAGTGTGTAATATTACAGTGTCACTGTCTACTACTACTAAAAGGGACATGAAACCCAAACATTTTTTCTAGTAGTCTACTTGTAAAAGTAGCCCCTAAAGGAACAGCAGGTTTATCCTGTATTTTATTTTTCCTGCATTGATTTGATAATCTCAAATTGAGACTACTAATGATGAATGGATAATTAATAATGCTGATACAAAGAATTTGCAGTAGACTCTAACTGCATCAACACAATTGTAGTGTTTTTTATTATGTTGTGGTGTCAAAAATTAAATACCTAGGGAATACTACTAACTTGAGAAATCACGTTAGCCATTTTCAATCTGAGATGCTAACACCTGCCGCCACTGCCAAGGAAATAACAAGCCTAGCTCAGCCAAGAATTGATGCAATGCTGTCAACTTTGCCGCCCAACTCTGAAAAAAGGGAAGAGAATAACCAAAGCTGTGGCAACTTTCATATCGAAGGACCTACGGCCTTACTCTGTTTGGGAAAACCTCGGGTTTCGCAACCTGTTGAAGATGCTACAGCTCCCGTCACGCAGTCACTTTACAGAAAATGTTATACCTGCACTCTACCACGAAACCGAAGCTCAGGTAATTGCATCAATGAGCCAAGCCAGTCGAGTCGCAATAACGTGTGATTCATGGACTTCAGTCACGACGGAGTCTTATGTTACAGTAACTGCACATTACTTTAGCAAGGACTGGCAGATCTCTCACACGGGTGCTCATCTGGCAGAGCTACTGTCTTGTGGAAGAATGGCAGCTGTCCGATAAATCTGTAGTGCTTGTGACCGACAATGCTTCGAACATGATTGTTGCTGCTCAAGTTGGAAAATTCCCTCATGTAAAATGCTTCGCCCATACACTGAATCTCGCGTCCCAGTGAGCGCTGAAAGTGGCCACGCTCTCCAGGCTTTTAGGCAGAGTGCGACGAATATCAACATTTTTTTACCGCAGCACTACAGCAAACCACTGTCTGAAAGAAAGACAGAAATGTCTTGGCCTGAAGAATCATAAGCTGATAACTGATGTGACAACAAGGTGGAACAGCTCATATGACATGGTTGAGAGGTTCTTAGAACAGCAACCTACAATCTGTGCCACATTGCTCTCTCCAGAAGTCAGAAAAAGTGAGTCAGATCTCTGCACTCTCAATGAAACAGATGTGTCAAATGCAGAGGATGCTGTGAGGGCATTAAAGCCAATGAAGGATGCAACCACACTGATGTCTGAAGAGCGCAATCCAACAGTGTCTCTCACAGTGTCTCTAAATGCACAACTGCTCCAGAACATGACAGACACCATGGGAAACACACCCATGATCCATGAGATCAAGAATGCCATCAAAACAGATCTCCTGAAGAGGTACAGCAGTGAGGCAGAGAAGAAGATACTTTATACATCCTCTGCCCTGGATCCTCATTTTAAGGGACTGCCTTTTATTCTTACAGAGGAGGAGAGATTGGAGATATACAGAGGAGTGACTGAGGAGGCTGCATCCTTGGAGGTAATTTTAATTTCATCATGTTTCTTGAAAAATGTATAAATTCAAAACAAACATAAAACATAACATTCATAACAAAATAGGATTAGCTAGCAGTAGCTTAGTAGCTAGTTTAATGAGTAAAAGGTTTATATAAGACAGTTCTAAATGCCACAGTCAACTTTCCTCCTCCTAATAGATGTGAGCTGTTGCATTACTGAGCACATAGCATTAGCTGGCTGCTAGAGGTAATAATGAATGCTATGTTCTATTCTTTTGTTCAAACACAGATTGAGTGTACTAGTACAGTTACACCTAGGAGGACAAACGTGGATGAAGTGCCACTGCCTGAGGGAAAAGAAACTCTGGAAGAAGAATCACCCATCAAGGATAACCCTTCTCCTCCCAAAAGAAAGTCCACATTGCTGCTCATGACTTTGCTGGGACAGTCTTTCACTGACACTGAAGGTACAATAGAACCCAAGACCCCCTATGCCAAGGCTGAAGAGGAAATAGAGAAATATTGTAAAGCCCCATCTCTGCCTCTCACTGAAGACCCTTTGAGCTGGTGGCATGTACATGAGGTCATATTTCCCCTCCTCTCTCATTTGTCAAAGCGATACTTGTGTATCCCAGGCACAAGCGTGTCTGCAGAGCGGGTTTTCTCCACTGCAGGAGATGTGGTAACGGCAAAAAGAAGCACCCTCAAACCAGAGCATGTGGATCAACTAGTGTTCTTACAGAAAAACCTACATATTCCATAATTCTGAGTAGTGATTCAGGTTTATATTTAATGTTTTTTTGGCACATCCAGAAGAAAGTGCTGTGTGCCCCACTGCCCAGTGCAGTATTGTTATTAAGTTATTTTATATTTGTTAATGTTATAGCTTATAGCTTTTTGAAAATTCAAGCTTAAAACCTTGAGTAAATCTTTGTTGGATCACAAATATACTAGTACTACACGACCACGTCACTCACTGTCACACACACACAAACAATACAAAAGAAACAACACACAACTGCACACCTCATGTGTGCGTGTCACCCTTCTTCACCATGATTCACTCTTTATGATGTGTGTTTTTTTGGTATTGTTTGACTGTGTGTGTGTTGTGTAACAATATATTTGTGATCCCATAAAGATAATCAAGTTCATCTAGTAGTTCAATGCTACTTGTTTGTATAATGTCTATTACTACTTCTAGTTACTGTGTGATGTTTGCCAGTCAGGAAGTGCTCTGTTTTGTAGATGTTGTGCTATTGTTTGCAGCACACCTGTATTGTTTGCAATGCAGTGAGTGCATATTGCATAAGGGATTATTCACACTAAAAAGTGTCTATTTTAAATAGACCCTTTAAGAAAGATATCATATTATCCCAATATGCTATCCCAGGCAGATCTGTAGGTGTTAACCAGTTAACCACCACCACCCGCCAGTCAGCGCCTCTACTAATATCTCCTAAACGTGTACTCCAGAGACCACTGAAGCCAAACCACTATTAGGGGAAGGAAAAGCCTTGACAGAATACATTTTAAATTGAAGCTTAAAACCTTGAGTAAATCTTTATTGGATCACAAATATACTGTAACAGTACACAGCAGCACACACACACACACACACAATACAAAAATAAACCACACACACCTCATGTGCGTGCCACCCTTTCTTCACCATGATTTCTCCTTGATGTCTGTGGGGTTTTTACGTATTGTTTGTTTGTGTGTGTGTGTGACTGTGTGTGTTCAGTTGTGTGTGTGTGTACTGCTTTAACACTAAGTAACTATATATTTATGATCCCATAAAGATATTATAATCAAGAAACTAGTAGGTATAGTTAAGTTCAATGCTACTTGTTTTAAATGTCTCTAGTACTACTGTAACTGTGTATATGTGTGTGTGTTGTGTTCCAGATTCATGTGATGTTTGTTTGCCAGTCATGAAGGCACACCTGTAATTTATTGTACCGCATATAAGGGATTTATGTTTTGTTTTCTGAGGATGACCATTTTCACACAAATAATAATGGTATTGGTAATGGTGGTAACATAACTTAGAAAAAAGGTTGTGGGTGGCGCCACTGGAGGCTAACTGTGTAACAAATCAAATAAAATCAAATAAATAATATTAGTAATTAATATAATATCAATGTTGTAAGTAGATTGAGATCCAATGCAAAAAATGAAGTATTAAAAAGCCCCTTTAGGTCTAAACACAAGGTAATAACTTTCAGTATCACTAAACCATCTATGCTCAAATAATTAATGAAACTTACAAAAAGAGATTCAGGTAATAAAACTAATTTAATATTAATACATAAAATCAAGAAACAATCAAATACATATAGCTATATTTGCACCGGTGCCAATAAACTAAAATGCCATCAATTAAACATATACTAAATTCATACGAGATCTAAAAAGCAATTTCATAAATAGTAGCTGTGACTATTTCATACAGAGCTAAATACACAGACATATATACATTAATTCATAAGCATAAAACAGCGCTGTAAAATAAACAGTAGGACAGAAACAGAAATTATAAGAGAATTAATATAGCAGCATCTCTAAATGTCCCTTTGAATACCTTTGAATGTCCCTTTAAATAACTTTGCAGCGTGAGTGCTTAAATGTTTCAGTTTGATTCCGTTCCAGATAAAAAATGGTAATGTTGCAACATACAATAAAATATGACTTGACTTTTTTTCTCTTAGTGTGCATGTAACTTAGTTTAGTTTGTAACTTTATAGCAGGTTAGAGGTGAATCAAAACAGTGTAGATAGGTTTTAGATTAACAGTTCTCACCTACACGCCAGGTAATCCCTTGATGGAACACAGTCGGATACCAATGTTAAATACCCACCGGGTTATCTCCTTAACAATTGGACCTTGCTCCTTGATGAAAGGTAAAGTGTAGTCAGCAGCTTTTTACTTTAGCCGTAAGGAAAATTCCTTCTACTATATGAGTTGTTGTGTAGAGACTCAGTGCGCGCACTATTTTTGAAAATCCCGCTCCTACCGTTCAACCAATCAGCCTCCCTTCTTGCTTGGTTAGTTCAAGCTGTTGATCTTGGCTTGGCGGTGGCTTGACAAAGGCCGAAAGCCGATACGCGTGGATGTACTGATTTCCCAAACACCTGCGAGATTGTTTGCAAACCAGGGAGAGGCTGATTGAGAGCCTCGTATGAACTGCTACTGAGCTCCCAGAACCGCACCATCAAGCCAAGATCAACAGCTTGAACTAACCAAGCAAGAAGGGCAATGAGGCATTTTATCTAAGATTTTTACATCTGCATAAAATTATATACTCTCAGACTAAGATTGCTCAGTGTTTGAAATGAGACAGGTTAACTTAAAGGGACACTGAACCCATTTTTTTTTTCATGATTCAGATAGAGCATGCCATTGTAAATAACTTTCTAATTTACTCCTATTATCATTGTATTTTCGTTCTCTTGCTATCTTTATTTTAAAAGCAGGAATGTAAATCTTAGCAGCCAGCCCATTTTAGGTTCAGCACCATGGATAGTGCTTGCTTATTGGAGGATTACATTTACCCACCAATAAGCAAGCATAACCCAGGTTCTCAACCAAAAATGGTCCGGCTCCTCTGCATCACATTCCTGCTTTTTAAATCAAGATAGCAAGAGAACAAAGAAAAATTGATAATAAGAGTAAATTAGAAAGTTGCTTAAAATTGCATGCTCTATCTGAATCATGAAAGAAAGATTTTGGATTTAGTGTCTCTTTAACACTGTTCAGTTTACACCACAGCTGACTTTATTTTGAAATACATACAAACAAGCCTAAATCCTGCATGGAAGCAGATCTAATGGTATGAGACTGAGTACCACAGCTTATGGTTCCACCAAGACCATATAGAGTACAGCATTTTCAAAATCCATAAGTACAGCTGACAGATTGGAACATTTGTACACCCTATTTGAAGTTGTGCTCTTGGTTTGGGAAAATGGGGAAAAAAACCTAAACATGTGTCCGACAGACATTTGATAATTCAGCCTCAGTGTCTCACTTTAAAAATACTTAGCAACGCCTAAAGATCAAACAACTGAACTATTTCTTTATATGATTAAAATTAATTTTGATTACGTGTCATTTTAAAAAATATTTTTTTTTTAATATATAGCTCAAATTACCAAACTAATCTGGCATGCAGCATGCAGATTTAAATAATGTATATAATTTTTTTTATGTGCATGAACACAAGATTTATTTTCTAAAGAATTATTTTATTTGAGTAATGACTTTTTACTTTCAACTTGTAATACATGCTCTAACATGACCGCGTTATAACATTTACTTTGAGCGTAGTTAGTGTACAATTTTTTTTAGTTTTTAAAAATAAACAAATATATATATATATATATATATATATATATATATACCTATTTATCTATATGAACACACACACACACACACATATATATATATATATATATATATATATATATATATATATATATAAATATAGATATATTTAGAAATATGTATGGTAAAATATATGTGAATAACATTGGAATTTCAAGTATTTCTATTCAAAACACTATAACAATTTAAAAATGAATAAAAATGAAATTGCATGTTCCAGAGTATTTTACTAGGAAGGGTTAAAAAATGTATATATGTATGTACATAGGTACATACTTGTGTATTTATGTGTTTATATATGTATATATGTATGTATGTGTGCACATACATATTTACTCATATAAACATATAAATACACACACACACAGGCTAGGGTGTGCTAGTTTTGTGCTGTGATATGCCTCTTCAGGTTGTTTTCAACTTTTGTGCACATACTGGGAGATTAAGGGATAACATATGTATATATTTATGATGTGATTAGCTCCTCCCTTTGTCTGATTGAAGATTGGTCCAGATTTTATTGTTGGGGGTTTAAAATGTATCATGGTCATTTATATTAGCTTGATGAAGATGCAGGAGCCCCGAAACGTTGTTTCACATAATGCTTTATTGGAGTTCTGTTCTATTATTGTGACTGTAGATTTTTGGGCTAATTGGAGAAGCTCTAAGAACAAGCACCCTATTTCTCCTGTGCATACTGGGAATGTTAAAAGACTCATGATTTTTTTTTCAATTTTGGATATATATGGGAATTTACTAGTTAGAAGCTTTCTTTAGTTAATTATGCAGTTCTGTAGTAAAGGCTAGACAGCACTCCTTATACTAACTCCATGTGCGTTTATTACATAGTGCATGCATTTGATCTGATTTCCCATATATTATGCTTTTCTCTTTTTTAAAATGTGAATGTATGTTTATTCTTTTTTTTATACAACTATAATCAAGTGGTCTTCTAGGCTGACAACTGTGTTAATATAAAAAAAAGGCTTTGGCATTTTACTGCTGGAATATCTTACTTGCCAAATTTATCAGTGTGGGGTACTAAAACACAGCACATTTAAGACTTCTCTTCAAGGATTACTGATAAATAAAACTGCAGGAATATGAATTGGAAAGCTGCATGTTTATGTTGTTACTTCATCCTCAGAGTTTAATTATAATTTTCTATTATATCAAAATCTTTCAGCCAGACTCCGTGTTCATGAACTGGACAACAGCATTAGCTGATTGTACCTGCCATAAGATAACTAGCAGCTTAATCATAACAAAATGTTTTTAGCAGCATTGGACACACTAAATACTATTTTACCCTTGAGTATTACATTTTCAGTGTTTCAAATTGCACAGTTTATAACTTTTAGTTTTAATTCAATCAGTAACCTATGTATGCCTATTGCTTCCTACATGCCAGTATTAAGCGCTTACGCTCATTTGCAAACATTCGGCTAGATTACGAGTTGTGCGTTAGGCTGAAAAAGCAGTGTTAACAGGTTCTAACGCTGCTTTTTCACTACCGCTGCTATTACGAGTCTTGCAGGTTTAGGGGCACTGCACACTTCTTTGGCCTTACCGCAAAACGACTTAAGTAAACTTCCTAAAGTCTTTTTTCTATGGGACTTCCAAAGCGCCGGTATTACGAGTCTTTCCTGGGAGGCCAAAAAGTGATCGGTACACCCTCTACCCACAAGATCCCTAACGCATTTTAAAGTCAGTAGTTATGAGTTAAACTACAACGCCGTAGCATAAAACTCATAACTAAAGTGCTAAAAAGTACACTAACACCCATAAACGACCTATTAACCCCTAAACTGAGGCCCTCCCGCATCGCAAACACTATAATAACATTTTTAACCCCTAATCTGCCGCTCCAGACATCGCCACAACTAGAATAAACATATTAACCCATAAACTGCCGCACTCCCGCCTCGCAAACACTAGTTAAATAATATTAACCACTAATCTGCTATCCCTAACATCGCCGCCACATACATTATTCTTATTAACCTCTAATCTGCCACTCCGGACACCACCGCCACCTACATTATACTTATTAACCCCTAATCTGCTGCCCCCAACATCGTTGACACCTACATTATATTTATTAACCCCTAATCTCCCTCCCCCAATGCCACCGCCACTTACCCACATTTATTAGCCTAAACTAAACTATCAATAGCCCTTAAAAGGGCCAATAGGATTAAGCTCACATTCTATTGGCTGTTCTAATCAGCATTGGGTGGGTTTTATTTTTAGGTTAGGGTTTGGGCCTGCAATAGAGCTAACTGCCCTTTTTAGGGCAATGCCCATCCAAATGCCCTTTTCAGGGCAATGGGGAGCTTAGGTTTTTTTAGTTAGTATTTTATTTGGGGAGTTGGTTGTGTGGGTGGTGGGTTTTACTGTTGGGGGCGTTATTTTTTTTTACAGGTAAAAGAGCTGATTACTTTGGGGCAATGCCCCGCAAAAGGCCCTTTTAAGGGCTATTGATAGTTTAGTTTAGGCTAGGGTTTTTTTTTGGGGGGGGGAGGGGTTATTTTCATAGGACTATTAGATAAGGTGTAATTATTTTAAATATCTTGTAATTTGTTAATTATTTTCTGTAATTTAGTGGGGGGTTTTGTACTTTAGCTAATTGTATGTAATTTATTTAATTGTATTTAATTGAGGTAAGTTATTTAATTGTACTATAGTGTTAGGTGTTATTGTAATTTAGGTTAAGTTTTATTTTACATGTACTTTAGGTAGTTATTAAATAGTTAATAACTATTTAATAACTATTCTACCTAGTTAAAATAAATACAAGCTTGCCTGTAAAATAAAAATAAACCCTAAGCTAGATACAATGTAACTATTAGTTATATTGTAGCTAGCTTAGGGTTTATTTTATAGGTAAGTATTTAGTTTAAATAGCAATTATTTAGCTAATAATATTAATATTTATTTAGATTTATTGTAATTCTATTTAAGTTAGGGGGTGTTAGGGTTAGGGTTAGACTTAGGTTTAGGGGTTAATACATTTAGTATAGTGGCGGCGACGTTGGGGGTGGCAGATTAGGGGTTAATAAATGTAGGTAGGTGTCGGAGATGTTAAGGACAACAGATTAGGGGTTAATAATATTTAACTAATGTTTGCAAGCTGGGAGTGCAGCGGTTTAGGGGTTAATATGTTTATTATAGTGGCGGCAACGTTGGGGGCAGCAGATTAAGGGTTAATAAATGTAGGTAGGTTGTGGCAACATTGGGAGAAGAAGATTAGGGGTTAATAAATATAATGTAGGTATGAGAAGAAGGAATAAGGAGTTCCGGTCACTTGTTAAATTCACAATCCAAGGCTTTATTGGGTTAAAACAAATAGCAACAGCACACTATTACTGTCCTCTGAGCTGCAGCACGGGATGGTGGTCACTACTGCTGACACGTTTCGGCTGTCCCCGCCGTAGTCATGGCAACGATGTTGAGGGCAGCAGATTAGGGGTTAATACATATAATGTAGGTGGCGGCGGTGTCCGGAGCGGAAGGTTAGGGTTTAATAAGTATAATGTAGGTGTCTGCAATATCGGGGGAGGCAGATTAGGGGTTAATAAGTGTAAGATTAGGGGTGTTTAGACTCAGGGTTCATGTTAGGGTTTTAGGTGAAAAGATAAATGTGTTTCCCCATAGGGATCAATGGGGCTGCGTTACTGAGTT
This sequence comes from Bombina bombina, assembly GCF_027579735.1. Classification (NCBI taxonomy): domain Eukaryota; kingdom Metazoa; phylum Chordata; class Amphibia; order Anura; family Bombinatoridae; genus Bombina; species Bombina bombina. The sequence continues at coordinate 770,703,726 of NC_069503.1, read as the reverse complement.
TTACGCTGCTTTTTTGCAGGTGTTAGACTTGATTCCTATGGGGAAATTGTGCACGAGCACGTACGACCAGCTCACCGCTGACTTAAGCAGCGCTGGTATTGAAGTGCGGTAAGGAGCACAATTTTGATCTACGCTCACTTCTTGCCTTTTAACGCCGGGTTTGTAAAAACCCGTAATACCAACGTTGTATGTAAGTGAGCGGTGAGAAAAAACTGCTCGTTAGCACCGCATAGCCTCTAAAGCAAAACTTGTAATCTGGCCGATTGTTAGAAGTAAACTTTTAATGAGCATCAGTTTGCACGCATATTACAAGTTGAAAGAAAAATGTTTGCGCATAAGCTAAACAGGATGTGCGCTAACTTCAGGACTTCAGACATTGTGACTCCACTAATGCTTTCACCTCTTAGACTTTAATTGAACATGTTATTTAAAAAAAATTAACACTTATCGCTCACGCTTAACCGACGCCACATTAGGCCAAGTGTGCTCAACCCAATCGCTAGTTATTTATATTCCACATTCCGATGTTCTTCACATATACATACAGGTATAAATATATAGATATATAGGAATATTTATTTAAAATTATAAAGAACATTTTCTACTAAGTGAAGAACATTGGAATATAAAATATTTATAGTAAATACACAGTAAAACATTATAAAATATTAAAATTGAATAAAAATGAATTTCATATTTTAAGGTATTTGAGTGGCAAGGGCTCCGAAGTGTTTATGTGTGTGCATATATTGTATATACATGTCTATACATGTGTTTATATACTCTATATATATATATATATATATATATATACATACATACACTATATATCTCAGGATCTGTCCAAGTATTCAATCCATTTCACTCATTATCTTGCCCGGGTGCAATCCTTATTCATACAATAATACAATATCACCAGTCACTGAAGGGTACTCTCAGGTCTTAAAATGATTATTCTTCAATTTTAAAAAGACATCAGAATTGTCAATGTTTCGGATTAGTCACAAGCCTTTTTCAAGACATCAATATTCTTTATTCAAGCATTTTCAACTGCAGCAATTCAGCAGCTCTCTCCTTGTCTCAGCATCTCCATGCTGCGGCACGATACACAGGTACTCCAATATTCATTCATCAGATATCAACAACAAGATGGATCATTGTAGCAATGTGTAAATGCACTAAAATCTTTATTAGAAACTTAAAAGGTGACACATTTCCCAGGCTCACAGGGATGTTTCATCAGGCCATGCAAACAACTTGCAATAGTGTGCAAAATCAGCTGCATGCTGGGACAGAGTGCAGCAAACATCAAGACTTTATCCAAAAAAACATACACCTAGATTACGAGTTTTGCGTTAGAGGCTGTGCGGTGCTAACGAGCAGATTAAGTGACGTGCTGTCATAGGAGGCAGGTGAGGCAGCGCCTCACCTGTCCTATGTGTGTTATTACACCATATTTAATACATTTTAATAATAATTTTATTTTTTTATTTTTTTATAAAAAAAATGTTTGTACTTATTGGTGACCCCCCTAACCACCCACCCCCCGCCACCCGCTCAGCTCCTATTTTTATTAATTTTAGTATATCCAAAAATTTTAATCTCAAATAAATACACAACGCGCAAGTAGGTAGAGGCTGTGAGCCCTTCCGTTGCGCAATATGTTTGTATTTGTTTGTATGGGCCGCTAGAGACTGCCACCCAGTGGCGAATAAGCTTTAATGTCTCCTCTTCACGGCCCATACCGCTCCCAATAGAGGTTGTTCTATAGCAGCCTCGGGAGCCCTGCCTGCCCCATCAGCCAATCAGTGGTCCCAGTCTCACTGACAGTAAGTGACAGTGGGGGTGGGACTGGTGAGGCAGGCGGGAGATCATCCAGGTGTGGAGTGAGACGCGGAGCATGCTGTCACATGCCCAGGCCCAAGACAGTGAAGAAGTGAGAGAGGTCTCATGTCTCATGCAGCAGCAGTGCAGCCCTGAGCCAGCCACACACGTCACACTCAGTGTGAGTGATCAAGGAGATGGACGGTGTCGGGACCGGTGTTAGTCGAAGTCGAAAAAAACTATTAGAACTTTCTTGACAGCCAGGTCAGTGAGAGCTGCTGCAGCTGCTGTGCTGCCCCCCTCAGCGTGACCCGCGTTGACGGGTCACGCAGGTTAATAATAGTAATAATGTGAATAATTTTAGTCTAGATTCTTTGCATATTTTTATAAAGCTCTATGACTGTAAAGTGGGCTTTATGACATAGCTTGAGGGTGATTTCAGTATTTTTGAAAATAACATTATTATTATTATTTAATAGGAAATTCTTATTTACCAAGCTAGATATTAGCCAGGGGATCACTGGTGGTTAAGGAGGTCCATCCATTCAGTACATGATTAGCTACAGGTGTACCCCCATCTAAGGGAGCATAGGAAGTTGTCAAAGTTCCCATTACATGTGCAGGCTACTGTGTTATGTGGGAAAGAGGAGAGGGGTGGAGATCATGGGATAGGCTGAGTGGGTACAAACAACTGGAGCTGTTGTGGGAACTGGTTCATACAGATAACAAAATGGAGGGTGTCTGTGTTTGTGAGTTTAGCACAGCAGCTCCATGAAAGATAAACTGTTCTGTGTTTTTTTAAAGCTTTCTCTGATGCATTAACAGTTCCCAGGTAAGTGATTCCCAGAGGTAAAAAAATATTAGCCCCACTGAGAATCCAACCAGATTTAGAACATTTTAGTATATTGTCATTTTATTCTACAAATCTAGGCCCTGTAAAACTCTGATGTATCACTGGGGACAGCTGGTGCACATAGGAGTATCAGCACTAGAAGTGAATTGGTAATGTGTGTGGGAAACACTCAGATCTCTATTTAACTCATAAACTGCTAGATCCACATTTAAAAAGGCATTGTATAAACAATTCAGTCATGTATCTGAAACAGAAGCAGTTAAAGTTTGTTTAAAAATAGTTTTACATAAAACCGGTTAAGCTAAACCCATTTAAAGTGGAAATGCAGCTGATACCTAGGTATCTATAGCTCACTGGCTGATAAAGATAACTCCTACAGAAATGACGCTAGTTTGTTCAGCATAGAAACATTAATGTTCCTTAAAATTTACTTTTTTTTTTAGCTAAGACAAGGAATAATTTGCTGCTAAATACTTGTGACAATGTATGTTAAAGATACTATATAATATCACCATAGGATTTGTTTTCTTGTGTTTGATGCAAGAATCATTGTGAGGTTTTAATACTAAGTTATCCCTCAAACTAGTCTAATTTCTCTCTTTAACTGAACACACCAGATCCTGACTGGGTCATTAGCAGAAGATCAGACATCTTAATTTGGTGTTTGTTTTTTATTCAATAAACTTTAATAACCATCGGCTAGATTTAGAGTTTTGTAGGTAACGACCCGCGTAGCTAACGCTGGCTTTTTTCCCCCCGCACTTTATAAATATCGCTGGTATTTAGAGTTCACAGAAGGGCTGCGTTAGGCTCCAAAAAGGGAGCGTAGAGCATAATTTACTGCCACTGCAACTCTAAATACCAGCGGTGCTTACGGACGCGGCCAGCTTCAAAAACGTGCTCGTGCATGATTCCCCCATAGGAAACAATGGGGCAGTTTGAGCTGAAAAAAAACACCTGCAAAAAAGCAGCGTTCAGCTCCTAACGCAGCCCCATTGTTTCCTATGGGGAAACACTTCCTAAGTCTGCACCTAACACCATAACATGTACCCCGAGTCTAAACACCCCTAACCTTACACTTATTAACCCCTATTCTGCCGACACCCCCGCTATCGCTGACACCTGCATTATACAATTAACCCCTAATCTGCCGCTCCGTACACCGCCACAACCTACGTTATCCCTATGTACCCCTAATCTGCTGCCCCTAACACCGCAGACCCCTATATTATATTTATTAACCCCTAATCTGCCGCCCTCAACGTCGCCGCCACCTACCTACAATTATTAACCCCTAATCTGCCGACCGGACCTCACCGCTACTCTAATAAATGTATTAAACCCTAAAGCTAAGTCTAACCCTAACACTAACACCCCCCTAAGTTAAATATAATTTAAATCTAATGAAATAAATTAAATCTTATTAAATAAATTAATCCTATTTAAAGCTAAATACTTACCTGTAAAATAAATCCTAATATAGCTACAATATAAATTATAATTAGGATATATTATATTAGGATTACTATTTATTTTACAGGTAACTTTGTATTTATTTTAACCAGGTACAATAGCTATTAAATAGTTAATAACTATTTAATAGTTACCTAGTTAAAATAATTACAAAATTACCTGTAAAATAAATCCTAACCTAAGTTACAATTAAACCTAACACTACACTATCAATAAATTAATTAAATAAAATACCTACAATTATCTACAATTAAACCTAACACTACACTATCAATAAATTAATTAAATACAATACCTACAAATAAATACAATTCAATAAACTAACTAAAGTACAAAAAATAAAAAAGAACTAAGTTACAAAAAATAAAAAAATATTTACAAACATTAGAAACATATTACAACAATTTTAAGCTAATTACACCTACTCTAAGCCCCCTAATAAAATAACAAAGCCCCCCAAAATAAAAAAATGCCCTACCCTATTCTAAAATAAAAATAGAAAAGCTCTTTTACCTTACCAGCCCTTAAAAGGGCCTTTTGCGGGGCGTGCCCCAAAGAATTCAGCTCTTTTGCCTGGAAAAAAAAAAAATACAATACCCCCCCCAACATTACAACCCACCACCCACATACCCCTAATCTAACCCAAACCCCCCTTAAATAAACCTAACACTAAGCCCCTGAAGATCTTCCTACCTTATCTTCACCACGCCGGGTATCACCGATCCGTCCAGGCTCCGATGTCTTGATCCAAGCCCAAGCGGGGGCTGAAGAAGTCCATCATCGGGCAGAAGTCTTCATCCTATCCGGGCAGAAGAGGACATCCGGACCGGCAAACATCTTCATCCAAGCGGCATCTTCTATCTTCTTCCATCCGACGATGAGCGTCTCCATCTTCAAGTCCTCCGGCGCGGATCCATCCTCTTCTTCCAACGACTAGACGACGAATGAAGGTTCCTTTAAGGGACGTCATCCAAGATGGCGTCCCTCGAATTCCGATTGGCTGATAGGATTCTATCAGCCAATCGGAATTAAGGTAGAAAAAATCTGATTGGCTGATGGAATCAGCCAATCAGATTCAAGTTCAATCCGATTGGCTGATTGGATCAGCCAATCAGATTGTGCTCGCATTCTATTGGCTGATCGGAACAGCCAATAGAATGCAAGCTCAATCTGATTGGCTAATCCAATCAGCCAATCGGATTGAACCTGAATCTGATTGGCTGATTCCATCAGCCAATCAGAATTTTCCTACCTGAATTCCGATTGGCTGATAGAATCCTATCAGTCAATCGGAATTCGAGGGACGCCATCTTGGATGACGTCCCTTAAAGGAACCTTCATTCGTCGTCTAGTCGTCGGAAGAAGAGGATGGATCCATGCCGGAGGTCTTGAAGATGGAGCCGCTCATCATCGGATTGAAGAAGATAGAAGATGCCGCTTGGATGAAGATGTTTGCCGGTTCGGATGTCCTCTTCTGCCCAGATAGGATGAAGACTTCTGCCCGATGATGGACTTCTTCAACCGCCACTTGGATCAAGATTTCAGCCGGAGGATGGATGTCTTCAGCCCCCGCTTGGGCTTGGATCAAGACATCAGAGCCTGGACGGATCGGTGATACCCGGCGTGGTGAAGATAAGGTAGGAAGATCATCAGGGGCTTAGTGTTAGGTTTATTTAAGGGGGGTTTGGGTTAGATTAGGGGTATGTGGATGGTGGGTTGTAATGTTGGGGGGGGGTATTGTATATATTTTTTCCAGGCAAAAGAGCTGAATTCTTTGGGGCATGCCCCGCAAAAGGCCCTTTTAAGGGCTGGTAAGGTAAAAGAGCTTTTCTATTTTTATTTTAGAATAGGGTAGGGCATTTTTTTTATTTTGGGGGGCTTTGTTATTTTATTAGGGGGCTTAGAGTAGGTGTAATTAGCTTAAAATTGTTGTAATATTTTTCTAATGTTTGTAAATATTTTTTTATTTTTTGTAACTTAGTTCTTTTTTATTTTTTGTACTTTAGTTAGTGTATTTATTTGTATTTATTTGTAGGTATTGTATTTAATTAATTTATTGATAGTGTAGTGTTAGGTTTAATTGTAGATAATTGTAGGTATTTTATTTAATTAATTTATTGATAGTGTAGTGTTAGGTTTAATTGTAACTTAGGTTAGGATTTATTTTACAGGTAATTTTGTAATTATTTAAACTAGGTAGCTATTAAATAGTTATTAACTATTTAATAGCTATTGTACCTGGTTAAAATAAATACAAAGTTGCCTGTAAAAAAATATTAATCCTAAAATAGCTACAATATAATTATAATTTATATTGTAGCTATATTAGGATTTATTTTACAGGTAAGTATTTAGCTTTAAATAGGAATAATTTATTTAATAAGAGTTAATTTATTTTGTTAGATTTAAATTATATTTAACTTAGGGGGGTGTTAGGGTTAGGGTTAGACTTAGCTTTAGGGGTTAATACATTTATTAGAGTAGCGGTGAGTTCCGGTCGGCAGATTAGGGGTTAATAAATATAATATAGGGGTCGGCGGTGTTAGGGGCAGCAGATTAGGGGTACATAGGGATAATGTAGGTTGTGGCGGTGTGCGGTCAGCAGATTAGGGGTTAATAATTGTAGGTAAGGTAGCGGCGACGTTGGGGTGGCAGATTAGGGGTTAATAAATATTATGTAGGGGTCGGCGGTGTTAGGGGCAGCAGATTAGGGGTACATAGGGATAACGTAGGTTGCGGCGGTGTGCGGTTGGCAGATTAGGGGTTAAAAAATTTAATAGAGTGGCAGCGATGTGGGGGGACGCTGGTTTTGACGGCTAATGCCAAACTCTAAATCTAGGCGTACATATCTAAATATATTATTCAGTTTATGTATACAGCTCTATACTGACCCTGATACAGGATGCTTTACTAACCACATATGTAAATATATACACTCAGTTTATGTATATAGTTCTATACTGACCCTGATACAGGATGATTTACTAACCACATATGTAAAGTTATAGCTCTATACTGACCCTGATACAGGATGATTTACTAACCACATATGCAAATATATACACTCAGTTTATGTATACAGCTCTATACTAACCCTGATACAGGATGATTTACTAACCACATCCCCCCCCCTTGTCTCTCTCTCTCTCTCTATCTATCCATCCCTCTCCTTATGTGTCGTTCTCCCCCATGGTCTCTTTCTCTCTGTATCTCTTCCTCTCCCACTAACTTTCTCATCCCTTATGTGTCTCTCTAACCCTCTGTGTGTGATTGTGTCTCTCTCTCTTTCTCTCTCTCTAACCCTCTGTGTGTGATTGTGTCTCTCTCTCTCTCTCGCTCTCTAACCCTCTGTGTGTGATTGTGTGTCTCTCTCTTTCTCTCTAACCCTCTGTGTCTCTCTCCCTCTCCCCTGTCTCTCTCTCCCTCCTCCTCCCCCCGAGTGCTTTTCTGTGTTTCTGTCTACCTTTTATTTATTTAATTAATGAATTGGTAGTGACATCTGAGGCTGTGGCTTTATTTAAAAGGGGTGGGGTCAAGCGCCCCACCATCTTTAAATTTCACCAGCCGCCACTGGATCAAGACATTTTTATATTTACTGAATAATGAAGGAATATATAATTTGCAGCATTAAAATAAAAAGTATGTTTTAAACATATTTAAATGGGCCTAGATTTCTAGATCTCATAACCAGAGCAAGCATTTTGTTATCTGGCAAGAGCTTCTGTTATAATACTTTAGACTAAAATCAGACGTTTACTAAGTTGAGCAGTTTTCCAAGACACCATTTAAAGGGACATGAAAACCATATGTTTGTTTCATGATTTAGAAAGAGCATCCAATTTTAAATAACTTTCCAATTTACATCTATTATCTAATTTTCTTCATTCTTTTGATATCCTTTGTTGAAAATCATATTTAAATATGCTCAGTAGCTGCTGATTGGTGGCTGCACATAGATACCTCATGTGATTGGCTGACCCATGTGCATTGCTATTTCTTCAACAAAGGATATCTAAAGAATGAAGGCGTATACTAGCCACTGCCTCACCAGCCACTGATGTCACCGCACGTCACTGTTGTCTGATGACACCGTTCACTTACAGACAGCACTGGTATTACGGGTTTTTACGACCCAGACAAGAAGTGAGTGTTGAGCAAAATTTTGCTCCTTACCGCACTCCAATACCAAGCTGTTTACATTAGCGGTAAGATGGTGTAACGTGCTTGTGCACGTTTTCCCCATAGGAATCAACGGGGAGAGCGGCTGCAAAAAAGTCTAACACCTGCAAAAAGGCAACGTAAAGCTCCTTAACGCAGCCCCATTGATTCCTATGGGTAAATAAAAGTTATGTCTACACCTAACACCCTAACATGAACCCCGAGTCTAAACACCCCTAATCTTACACTTATTAACCCCTAATCTGCCACCCAACATCGCTGCAACCTACATTATATTATAAACCCCTAATCTGGCGCTCCAGACACCGCCGCCACATACATTATACTTATGAACCCGTAATCTGCTGCCCCAAACATCACCGACATCTACCTACATTTATTAACCCCTAATCTGCTGCCCCCAAAGTCGCTGCCACTATAATAAACATATTAACCCCTAAACCGCCACACTCCCGCCATGCAAACATTAGTTAAATATTATTAACCCCTAATCTGCCAGCCCTAACATCAACGCCCCCTACCTACATTTATTAACCCCTAATCTGCCACCCCCAACGTCACCACCACTATATTAAAGTTATTAACCCGTAAGTCTAACCCTAAACCTAACACTCCCTAACTTAAATATAATTAAAGAAATCTAAATAAAATTACTATAATTAACTATATTATTCCTATTTAAAACTAAATGCTTACCTGTAAAATAAAGCCTATCGGCTAGATTTAGAGTTTTGTCGCTAAGGACCCGCGTATCTAACGCTGGCTTTTTTCTGGCCGCACCTTTAAAATAACTCTGGTATTGAGAGTCCACAGAATGGCTGCTTTAGGCTCCAAAAAGGAGCGTAGAGCATATTTAACGCAACTTCAACTCTCGATACCAGAGTTGCTTACGGACGCGGCCAGCCTCAAAAACGTGCTCGTGCACGATTCCCCCATAGAAAACAATGGGGCTGTTTGAGCTGAAAAAAAACCTAACACCTGCAAAAGCGCAGCGTTCAGCTCCTAACGGAGCCCCATTGTTTGCTATGGGGAAACACTTCCTACGTCTGCACCTAACACTCTAACATGTACCCCGAGTCTAAAAACCCCTAACCTTACACTTATTAACCCCTATTCTGCCGCCCCCGCTATCGCTGACACCTGTATATTATTTTTAACCCCTAATCTGCCGCTCCGTAAACCGCTGCTACTTACATTATCCCTATGTACCCCTAATCTGCTGCCCCTAACACCGCCGACCCCTATATTATATTTATTAACCCCTAATCTGCCCCCCAAAACGTCGCCTCCACCTGCCTACACTTATTAACCCCTAATCTGCCGACCGGACCTGAGCGCTACTATAATAAAGTTATTAACCCCTAATCCGCCTCACGAACCCTATAATAAATAGTATTAACCCCTAATCTGCCCTCCGACACCTAACTTCAATTATTAACCCCTAATCTGCCGACTGGAGCTCACCGCTATTCTAATAAATGTATTAACCATTAAAGCTAAGTCTAACCCTAACACTAACACCCCCCTAAATTAAATATAATTTTAATCTAACGAAATTAATTAACTCTTATTAAATAAATTATTCCTATTTAAAGCTAAATACTTACCTGTAAAATAAATCCTAATATAGCTACAATATAAATTATAATTATATTATAGCTATTTTAGGAATTATATTTATTTTACAGGTAACTTTATAATTATTTTAACCAGGTACAATAGCTATTAAATAGTTAAGAACTATTTAATAGCTAAAATAGTTAACATAATTACAAATTTACCTGTAAAATAAATTCTAACCTAAGTTACAATTAAACCTAACACTACACTATCAATAAATTAATTAAATAAAATACCTATAATTATCTACAATTAAACCTAACACTACACTATCAATAAATAAATTAAATACAATTCCTACAAATAAATACAATGAAATAAACTAACTAAAGTACAAAAAATAAAAAAGAACTAAGTTACAAAAAATAAAAAAATATTTACAAACATTAGAAATATATTACAACAATTTTAAACTAATTACACCTACTCTAAGCCCCCTAATAAAATAACAAAGCCCCCCAAAATAAAAAAATGCACTACCCTATTCTAAATTACTAAAGTTCAAAGCTCTTTTACCTTACCAGCCCTGAACAGGGCCCTTTGCGGGGCATGCCCCAAGAAGTTCAGCTCTTTTGCCTGTAAAAAAAAACATACAATACCCCCCCCAACATTACAACCCACCACCCACATACTCCTAATGTAACCCAAACCCCCCTTAAATAAACCTAACACTAAGCCCCTGAAGATCTCCCTACCTTGAGTCGTCTTCACCCAGCCGAGCCAAATTCTTCATCCAAGCGGAGCAAGAAGAGGTCCTCCATCCAGTAGAAGTCTTCATCCAAGCGGGGCAGAAGACGTCTTCCATCCGATTGAAGTCTTCATCCAAGAGGCATCTTCTATCGTCATCCATCCGGAGCGGAGCGGCAGCATCCTGAAGACCTCCGACGCGGAACATCCATCCTGGCCGATGACTGAACGACGAATGACGGTTCCTTTAACCCCTTAATGACAACTGACGTACCAGGTACGTCATGCATTAGCAAGCAGTTAATGACAATGGACGTACCTGGTACGTCAGTTGTCTAACAGAGTGCTGGAAGTGATCACAATCACTTCCAGCAGCTCTGAGGGTATTGCAGTGATGCCTCGATATGGAGGCATCCTGCAATACCCCTTTACAAGCCTCCGATGCAGAGAGAGCCACTCTGTGGCCCTCTCTGCACCGGTAGTTATGGTGCCGATGGTGCCTTTGTCTGGTGGGAGGAGGGAGCGTGCGCGCGCGCGTGCGCGATGCGCGCGCGTGCACGATGCGCGCGCGTGCACGATGCGCACGCACATGCACAAGTGCACGTGTGCACGTTGGTGCGCGTGCACGTGGGTGCACGTGCACGTGCGCGCATTAGCCACATTGACACCAATGAAGGAAGGGGGAAAAAAAAAGTTAAAAAAAAGGTTTTTTTTTTTTTTTTTTTTACATATAAAAGGATCTGGGAGGGGGTGGGGGTATTGTGGGGGGGCTGCTACACTACAGAAATAATTAAATATACAAATAAAAGTTATAAATAAAATTTAAATAGTTTGGTTTGTGGGGCCAAACTGGGTACTGGCAGACAGCTGCCAGTACCCAAGATGGCGGTAATTAGGTAGGGGAGAGGGTTAGAGAGCTGGATGGGGGGATCAGGGAGGTTGGTGCTAAGGCAGGGGTCCATCACAACTAAAATATTTTATAATTTTTATTTAAAAAAAAAAAAAAAAACTCTTTTATTTAGTACTGGCAGACTTTCTGCCAGTACTTAAGATGGCGTTAACAATTGTGGGGTGGGGGAGGGAAGAGAGCTGTTTGGGAGGGATCAGGGGGTGGGATGTGTCAGGTGGGAGGCTGATCTCTAAAATTAACCCTGCAAGCTCCCTACAAGCTACCTAATTTAACCCCTTCACTGCTGGGCATAATTCACGTGTGGTGCGCAGCAGCATTTAGCGGCCTTCTAATTACCAAAAAGCAACGCCAAAGCCATATAAGTCTGCTATTTCTGAACAAAGGGGATCCCAGAGAAGCTTTTAAAACAATTTCTGCCATAATAGCACAAGCTGTTTGTAAATAATTTCAGTGAGAAACCTAAAATTGTGAAAAATGTAAAGTTTTTTTTTTTATTTGCTCGCATTTGGTGGTGAAATGGTGGCATAAAATATACCAAAATGGGCCTAGATCAATACTTCGGGATGTCTTCTAAAACAAAATATATACATGTCAAGGGATATTCAGGTATTCCTGACAGATATCAGGGTTCCAAAGTAACTAGCGCCCATTTTGAAAAAAAGTGGTTTGGAAATAGCAAAGTGCTACTTGTATTTATTGCCCCATAAATTGCAAAAAAAGCAAAGAACATGTAAACATTGGGTATTTCTAAACTCAGGACAAAATTTATAAACTATTTAGCATGGGTGTTTTTTGGTGATTGTAGATGTGTAACAGATTTTGGGGGTCAAAGTTAGAAAAAGTGTGTTTTTTTCCATTTTTTCCTCATATTTTATCATTTTTTTTTAGTAAATTATAAGATATGATAAAAATAATAGTATATTTAGAAAGTCCATTTAATGACGAGAAAAACGGTATATAATATGTGTGGGTACAGTAAACGAGTAAGAGGAAAATTACAGCTAAACGCAAACACTGCAGAAATGTAAAAATAGCCATTGTCATTAAGGGTAAGAAAATTGAAAAATGGTCCGGTCATTAAGGGGTTAAATGACGTCATCCAAGATGGTGTCCCTCGATTTCCGATTCCAATCGGAATTAAGGTAGGAAAAATCTGATTGGCTGATTGAATCAGCCAATCAGATTGAGCTCGCATTCTATTGGCTGATCGGAACAGCCAATAGAATGCGAGCTCAATCTGATTATAGAATCCTATCAGCCAATCGGAATTCGAGGGACGCCATCTTGGATGACGTCATTTAAAGGAACCGTCATTCGTCGTTCAGTCGTCGGCCATGATGGATGTTCCGCGTCGGAGGTCTTCAGGATGCTGCCGCTCCGCGCCGGATGGATGACGATAGAAGATGCCTCTTGGATGAAGACTTCAATCGGATGGAAGACCTCTTCTGCCCCGCTTGGATGAAGACTTCTAGTGGATGGAGGACCTCTTCTTGCTCCGCTTGGATGAAGAATTTGGCTCGGCTGGGTGAAGACGACTCAAGGTAGGGAGATCTTCAGGGGCTTAGTGTTAGATTTATTTAAGGGGGGTTTGGGTTACATTAGGGGTATGTGGGTGGTGGGTTGTAATGTTGGGGGGGGTATTGTATGTTTTTTTTTACAGGCAAAAGAGCTGAACTTCTTGGGGCATGCCCCGCAAAGGGCCCTTTTAAGGGCTGGTAAGGTAAAAGAGCTTTGAACTTTTGTAATTTAGAATAGGGTAGGGAATTTTTTTATTTTGGGGGGCTTTGTTATTTTATTAGGGGGCTTAGAGTAGGTGTAATTAGTTTAAAATTGTTTTAATATTTTTCTAATGTTTGTAGATATTTTTTTATTTTTTGTAACTTAGTTCTTTTTTATTTTTTGTACTTTAGTTAGTTTATTTCATTGTAGTTATTTGTAGGAATTGTATTTAATTTATTTATTGATAGTGTAGTGTTAGGTTTAATTGTAGGTAATTGTAGGTATTTTATTTAATTAATTTAATGATAGTATAGTGTTAGGTTTAATTGTAACTTAGGTTAGGATTTATTTTACAGGTAATGTTGTAATTATTTTAACTAGGTAACTATTAAATAGTTCTTAACTATTTAATAGCTATTGTACCTGGTTAAAATAAATACAAAGTTACCTGTAAAATAAATATTAATCCTAAAATAGCTATAATATAATTATAATTTATATTGTTGCTATATTAGGATTTATTTTACAGGTAAGTATTTAGCTTTAAATAGGAATAATTTATTTAATAAGAGTTAATTAATTTAGTTAGATTAAAATTATATTTAATTTAGGGGGGTGTTAGTGTTAGGGTTAGACTTAGCTTTAGGGGTTAATACATTTATTAGAATAGCGGTGAGCTCCAGTCGGCAGATTAGGGGTTAATAATTGAAGTTAGGTGTTGGCGATGTTAGGGAGGGCAGATTAGGGGTTAATACTATTTATTATAGGGTTAGTGAGGCGGATTAGGGGTTAATAACTTTATTATAGTAGCGCTCAGGTCCGGTCGGCAGATTAGGGGTTAATAAGTGTAGGCAGGTGGAGGCGACGTTGAGGGCGGCAGATTAGGGGTTAATAAATATAATATAGGGGTCGGCGGTGTTAGGGGCAGCAGATTAGGGGTACATAGCTATAATGTAGGTGGCGGCGCTTTGCGGTCGGCAGATTAGGGGTTAATTATTGTAGGTAGTTGGCGGCGACATTGTGGGGGGCAGGTTAGGGGTTAATAAATATAATACAGGGGTCGGCGGTGTTAGGGGCAGCAGATTAGGGGTACATAAGTATAACGTAGGTGGGGGTCAGCAGATTAGGGGTTAAAAAAATTTAATCGAGTGGCGGCGATGTGGGGGGACCTCGGTTTAGGGGTACATAGGTAGTTTATGGGTGTTGGTGTACTTTAGAGCACAGTAGTTAAGAGCTTTATGAACCGGCGTTAGCCCAGAAAGCTCTTAACTACTGATTTTTTTCTGCGGCTGGAGTTTTGTCGTTAGATTTCTAACGCTCGCTTCAGACACGACTCTAAATATCAAAGTTAGAAAGATCCCATTGAAAAGATAGGATACGCAATTGACGTAAGGGGATCTGCGGTATGGAAAAGTCGCGGCTGAAAAGTGAGCGTTAGACCCTTTTTTGAGTGACTCCAAATACCGGCGGTAGCCTAAAACCAGCGTTAGGAGCCTCTAACGCTGGTTTTCACGGCTACCGCCAAACTCCAAATCTAGGCCTATGATAGCTACAATATAACTAATCGTTACATTGTAGCTAGCTTAGGGTTTATTTTTATTTTACAGGCAACTTTGTATTTATTTTAACTAGGTACAATAGTTATTAAATAGTTATTAACTATTTAATAACTACCTAGCTAAAATAAATACAAAGTTACCTGTAAAATAAAACCTAACCCTAACCCTAACCTAAACCTAAGTTTCAATTACACCTAACACTACACTATAATTAAATTAATTTTCTAAATGTAATACAATCAAATACAATTAAATTAAATTATCTAAAGTACAAAAAAAACAAACACTAAATTACAGAAAATAATAAAATAATTACAATTTATTTAAACTAATTACACCTAATCTAATCCCCCTAACAAAATAAAAAAGCCCCCGCAAAATAAAAAAGCCCTACCCTACACTAAATTACAAATAGCTCTTAAAAGGGCCTTTTGCGGGGCATTGCCCCAAAGTAATCAGATCATTTACCTGTAAAAAAATTACAAATCCCCCCCAACAATAAAACCCACCACCCACACAACCAACCCTACTCTAAAACCCACCCAATACCCCCTTAAAAAAACCTAACACTAACCCCTTGAAGATCACCTTATCAGGAGAAGTCTTCATCCAACCGGGCTGAAGTCCTCAACGAAGCCGGGAGAAGTCTTCATCCAAGCCGGGCGAAGTGGTCCTCCAGACAGGCAGAAGTCTTCATCCAGACGGCATCTTCTATCTTCAACCATCCGGCGCGGAGCGGGTCCATCTTCAAGACATCCGACGCGGAGCATCCTCTTCAATTGACGGCTAACACAGAATGAAGGTACCTTTACCAGCCAATCGGAATTAAGGAAGAAAAAATCCTATTGGCTGATGTAATCAGCCAATAGGATTGCAGTTCAATCCTATTGGCTGATCCTGTGTTAGCCGTCAATTGAAGAGGATGCTCCGCGTCGGATGTCTTGAAGATGGACCTGTTCCGCGCGGGATGGCTGAAGATAGAAGATGCTGTCTGGATGAAGACTTCTGCCCGTCTGGAGGACCACTTTGCCCGGCTTGGATGAAGACTTCTCCTGGCTTCGTTGAGGACTTTGGCCCGGTTGGATGAAGACTTCTCCCAGTAAGGTGATCTTCAAGGGGTTAGTGTTAGGTTTTTTTAAGGGGGTATTGGGTGGGTTTTTGAGTAGGGTTGGTTGTGTGGGTGGTGGGTTTTAATGTTGGGGGGGATTTGTAATTTTTTTACAGGTAAAAGAGCTGATTACTTTGGGGCAATGCACCGCAAAAGGCCCTTTTAAGGGCGATTTGTAATTTAGTGTAGGGTAGGGCTTTTTTTATTTTGGGGGGCTTTTTTATTTTGTTAGAGGGATTACATTAGGTGTAATTAGTTTAAAAATATTGTAATTTGTTTATTATTTTCTGTAATTTAGTGTTTTAGTGTTTTTTTTGTACTTTAGATAATGTAATTGTATTTCATTGTTGTTAAATTAGTTAATTTATTTAATTATAGTGTACTGTAGTGTTAGGTGTAATTGTAACTTAGGTTAGGTTTTATTTTACAGGTACTTTTGTATTTATTTTAGCTAGGTAGTTATTAAATAGTTAATAACTATTAAGTAACTATTCTACCTAGTTAAAATAAATACAAACTTGCCTGTGAAATAAAAATAAACCCTAAGCTAGCTACAATGTAACTATTAGTTATATTGTAGCTAGTTTAGGGTTTATTTTATAGGTAAGTATTTAGTTTTAAATAGCAATAATTTAGTTAATGATAGGAATTTTATTTAGATTTATTTAAATTATATTTCAGTTAGGTGGGGTTAGGGTTAGACTTAGATTTAGGGGTTAAAGACTTTAGTATAGTGGTGGCGTCGTTGGGGCCGGCAGATTAGGGGTTAATAAATGTAGGTAGGTGCCGGCGATGTTAGGGGCGGCAGATTAGGGGTTAATAATATTTAACTAATGTTTGTGAGGCGGGAGTGCAGCGGTTTAGGGGTTAATATATTTATTATAGTGGCGGTGATGCCCGGTTCGGCAGATTAGGGGTTAAAAATGTAATTTTAGTGTTTGCGATGTAGGGGAGCCCAGGTTGAGGGGTTTATAGGTAGTTTATGGGTGTAAGTGTAGTTTTTAGCACTTTAGTTAAGAGTTTTATGCTACAGCGTTGTAGTGTAAAACTCTTAACTACTGACTTAAAAATGCGGTACCAGTCTTGACAGGAGTGGGTGTACCGCTCACCTTTTGTCAGACTCGCAATACCGGTGCTATGCAAGTCCCATTGAAAAAAGAGGATGCGCAATTTATGTAAGTGGATTTGCGGTATTTCCAAGTCTGGACAAAAAAGTGAGCGGTACATCTGTACCTTCAAGACTCGTAATACCAGCGGGCGTTAAAAAGCAGCGTTAGGACCGCCCAACACTGCTTTTGAAGCCTAACGCACAACTCGTAATCTAGCCGATAATTAATGGCACATAGGTGATTGTCTATACAGTATATGCATATATTGTGTCCCACTCTTTCTCCAAATGACTTGAAGCAGACTGGCAGCACTTCTATAAATCTTCCGTAACTTTCAAACTCTAGAAATAAACTTAAAAAGCACAAGGCGCCTCCTAGTGCAGATCATATGTACACTCAACAGGATCTGTTAAATATGATAACAGGCATACTCACAAATGGAGCAGCACTCAGAGTATTTGTGAGTATGCCTGTTATCATATTCAACAGATTCTTTTGAGTGTACATATGATCTTAACTAGGAGACACCTTCTGCTTTTTTTGTTTATTTCTAGATTTTATAAATATTGGTCATTCTTGTCAATATTGCACAGCAAAAAAAATAATGTTTGCATTATTTTGCTTTAGCATTTGATGTGGTCAAATAAAGCTTTTCTATTTAGGGTCAATCCAACAAAGGTGGTATGAAATGAACTTAACAGTATTTTAAAGTAATTATGTTTATGTTTGTTACTTAACAAATTCAAGCTACATGTTTGATTAGAAACTGTGAGATTTCCTCACTCAGTCTCTCATAAATGTTGTTGGAGCATCAGCTGGCAGAAGTCAACTCAGCAGGTATAATCTTTTTGAGAACATTGTTCATGGGAAACCACGCTTTGTCCTCAGTAGATATCTGGAATGATGTTCTTGGTCCAGGTGGATGGAAGATTTTTACAAAAACATCACAGTTTCCTCACTGATGTCCTGTCACATTGCGCTGCTCTAGCCGTTGCTAGGGGCACAGCACCTGCTAACCCTGCTCGTTGTCAAGGGCTGTGTCGGCTCCTGTTGGGTGCAGTGGTGACGTCATCACCGCATGCTCCTCTCACTCTGAAGCTGGTCTGGATCTCCTGTGGCACGAGTCCTGCACCTATGTAAGTTGCACACTTTTCTACCTTCACTGCCCAAATATTGATGTTACTTTGTGTGTTCCTGGGTGAGATTGTTATTACTGTATACTGGATTGCCTCATTCTTAATTAACTCTGCCTGTCTGACTACTCTGCTTGCTTAACCCCTAAAGTACTGGATTGCCTCACTGTTGATGAACTCTGCCTGTCTGACTACTCTGATTGCTTAACTACTAAAGTTTTGGATTGCCTCACTAATAATGGACTCTGCCTGTCTGACTACTCTGCTTGTTTAACCCCTAATATGTTGGATTGTCTTATCATTGCCAAACCCTGCCCACCGGACCATTCTAGTGGTTTACCTTTGGACTGCCTTCTGTTGCCAAACCCTGCCTGTCTAACCATTCTAGTAGTTTACCTTTGGACTCCCTTACTGTTGCCAAACTTTGCCTGCCTGACCATTCTAGTGATCTACCCTTGAACCTCCTTCCTCTGATTCCCCGCCTGTTGTTGTCAAAGACTATCCTGCCTATAGTGAGTACCGCTTACCTCATCTTGAAAACTTTCTCTGCTCTGGGATATTCCCTATCATTCCGGCTCGACGCCGGGATTAGAAGACTACTGGCCGATTTCGGTCTGATAGTGGACTATTCGACAAGCATTACATGTACTTAATCAAGCCTAACCACCACTGGTCATCATAGACACAAGGGACACTGCACAGCCATTATTCTATAAGATCAGAGGGTCAGATATCATCACTGCATGTTATTCAAACTCTTGATATGCAGATGTAAAGAAGCACCTGATAGTACTCTCTCTGATGCCGCATGAAAATTGTAAAAAAAATTTATAACCGTAATTCTCTCACACTTTACAAACCTGACCTGTCCTTGAGTTTTAGTTCATGAAGTTCGGTTATTTCCTTGCTTTTGATGCAGATTTCTTTTAAAATTTTCAGAAAACCTTCCTACTTTAGATCTCAAAACACTTTGGGCTAGATTATGAGTGGAGCGCTATCTTAACGTGCCTTTACGGTCACACGGTAAATAACCACAAAAATACACTTAACAGCTCTAGGTTAATAGTTCCACATCTAAAATTGGGAAAATTGTTATTAATACCCAATAACAGAGGAATATTATCAGGGGAATATTATCCACCACAAATTTAGAACCACAAACTTAGAATAACAACCATAAATTTAGGATAATAAATGACATTAAGTACAAACAGTAAAACACTTTGAAAATAAATAAACACAATTTCCTTAAAACAATTCTTAGTCCAATGTACCTCTGAACCTCCAAAATGGTACAAATGTTCATTCAGATAACAAAACTTTGCATCTTGCTGGTCTCAATATTGATATAGATGTGGTTGCTTATATGTAAATAGAAGTGGAAAAGGGCATCTAACAAAGGTCAGATTTTAGGATTTTTATTTTGGTTTATCATACATTCTAAGTCTAATTATGGTCATGTTTCTTATGAATTATGAATGTTTTTTAGAGAACTGGTTTATTACCTTAGAGAATTTTATATCAATTTTTAAATATGTATTGTATAGGTCTAAAGTTGTAGATGTATATATTTTATTTGATAATATTACAATGTAATACCTTAGGAATTTTCAGCATATGTATAAGGTATTATGTAGAAACAAACAATTATTGTGCAATACCACCTTAAATATAAGTTAAAACAAACAATTATTGTGCAATACCATCTTAAGTGTCATAATAGTATTCAGACTGCACCGAGGAAATTTTCTATTTAAAAGTGAAAGCGCGCTCTGAATATCCCTTGGTTTTTATTACAGCTGTATATATATTGAATATCAATGTATTTTTTACTTTGTTTATAATGATTAACTTGCTTAAATGTTTTATTAGATGTAAGTTTAGATTGACAATACTTGTTTTTATATTACCGGTGAAACTAACCAATGAAACAAGGACATGTGAACCAGGCCCCTGGAATGGGCATATCTATTAACACATACGGGTATATAGCTGTGAATTTCACAGAAGCCCGACATCCATTTTTGCTTGTTCAGATCCCCTTGAAAAAGCCTGGCGAGTACCGGGGGAAACGCGTTGGGGTAAATCTACCACTGGTCCTGAGCTCCGAGATCCTAGAGTAACAGCTGAGGGCGGGCAAGCCGGCTACCCCCGCCGCAGGTTGCATCCTGTGATCAGAACTTCCAGCTGCTAATTACCTTGGAAAACCGTTTGCTGTATATGGGACACAGAGTCTTTTTAAATTTGTACCAATAAAGGCATATATATATATATACTAACTCTGGTGAGTAGAAGTTCATTTGCGCAAGATATTGGTGTCTAATTAATTACGCTTGAATCCCCTCTTTTTGCGCTTTTGTCTTTTTTAGTTGCATACGGTAAATAACCAGCTATTACAAGTGGCTGGTTAAATCTACTGCAAGCTTGGGGCTTCACTTTGCATTTAGTGCAATTAACCAGAGGTCAGACCTCTGGTTAATTAAAAAAAGTTGCCCTAAATTAAGAGGAGAGTTATTTAAACTGAAATAAAAATATGAGCATTTTTTTTTTTTTTTAAACTGCATGAAGTAGTTATAAGGGGTTAAAATGAGGGCATGTGGGGTGTTTTGAAAAAAAAAAGTGTCTTTACATATAGGTAAATGAGGGACTGTGTTTTTACTCTAAATATATATGTAAATTATTATATACATATATATATTTTTGCTGCCCAACGCTGCACGATTTGCACCCTGCGCTTCGCAAGGTGGATTGCGCCTGTGGAAGCACGCTCCTGTGAGCACTTGGCTTCCAGGCAGGTTGTGTTCGCATTGCACCTAACTTGTAATAAATGAATAAGCATAAAATGAAGTGGCTACAAAGCGTAATATTTCAAATTAAAAAAGTATTTAATATGAAATTATCGGAATACACAATATAAAATCTGTAGGACAATCTGTAGAATAGAAATGTATATAAAATAGGGACGTATCCTAGTTAGAAGTAAACAAAAATACAAACAAGATTCTTGTGAAAAGAATATACTCTGGAATATATATAGTGTAATACAAAATAGTTATAACATAAGCATTGTTAGTTTATAAATTTAACAATAGAGGCAGCATTATTAGTTAATAAGTGTAACAATAGAGGCTATGGAATAGACAATATAGATAAAGCAGTAGCAAAAGTAAAAAAAATATGGAGAAAGGATTTCTATTAAAATATAAAGAAAAGAAGAAAGATGATAACAGCTCATTAAATATTCAATTTATCACTAACTACAGTGCAGACCATGGCTTAATTAGAAAGATTATTAGCAAACACTGGCATCTCATTAAAGCAGATCCCATAATAGAGGATACGTTAACCCCAAACCCTAAATTCATATTGAAAAAAGCAAGAAATTTAAAGTCCATTTTGTCCCTGAGTGAACTGAGGAACAATAAAGATAAAAAATGGATAGATAAAGACCTAAAAGGAAATACAATTCTAGGATTCTTCCCATGTTATACATGTAAAGCATGCAAAGTACCAAAAAAAAAAATTATAATTCCTAACATAGGTGAGTGATATGTTATAAGAAACCTCATCAGATGCACACATACAAATAGTGTATATATTATAATGCACATGCAATCTATTTTACTTAGGAGAAACAAAAAATGTCTTAAAGATTGAATCAGAGAGCATCTCTGGAATATTGAGATTAAAATTGATAATACACATTTCTACAAACATTTCAAAGATGTCCATAAAGGGAAAATAAGTGACCTCGAATACTGGCGTATTTTTAAAGTACCAAATAATTGGAGGGGGAAGACATTGAAAAAGACTGTTGATTAAATTAGCAGAGCTAATTTATAAATTTGACACATTATATCCAAAAGGTCTAAATTCAGAGTTGGAATTATTTCCCTTTCTATCCTAAGTATTATCTATTAATTATTACTGTCTATGGATCGCATATTGGTACAACCAATAGTTGTTCCTTTATTTATTTTATAGTTATAATCTTGTACAATCTCTAAAATCCAGTTTTGAAGTATATTTTTTTGCTCAATATGTCTTTATGCTAAATATGTCTTTATGCTCAATATGTTATATGCTCTATAATATAAATCGTGAACAAATATACGAATGCAATTTTTTTTTATTTTGCCTTTTGTTTTTACAATGATTTTTATTTTTATCTTTTTATTATTTTATGTTTCGTTTTGCTTACAATAACACCAAATACAATGTGGAAATAAAGATAGAAATAATACCACCTTAAATAACCATCAGGATTACCCAATGATACCACTTTTTCTGAGATAATTAGCTGACCAATAGGAGGAAAAATCTGACCTATATAAGGAGCCACGATATCTGCCAACACTTATCTTGATAAAGCCCAACAATAGGGTGAAACACGTTGAAAGGACTGGCAGTGTGCTACTGCATTACAATATATTCAAGGTATCCATAATCAGACAGGTAACCCGGGTTACGGTCATTATACATTGGACGAAGATAGCAACACTTTTAGGTGTGTTCAAGCAGTAAGAGCAAACACAGACATTGCTACAACAGAGGACGAATTTAGTATATTCCTTAATATCCCATCAATAAAAAAGGACACCAAACAAGTACTGATAAGTACCAGCCAATGAGAGGAGGAGGCACGGCAAGGCTGAACCACTGACAGGGATGGGTTCCCCTCTGAGACGTAGCAGAGGTGTATCACATGACTGAGCGACACAATTTCTGAGGAGCTAAGCAAAAGCAAACACTGGCACTCTGGCTCTCTCCATTCTGAGGCTAACTGGAGGTATTTATCATCTTGCTCAAGAGATGCATATACAAAGTGTTTTTTTCCTAAGTGGTGGCTAGGCTATAAAGCCATATAGCATGTGAACAAGTAGCAAAATCATATTAAAAACAAAAGGCAAAATAAAAAAAAGTGCATTCGTATATTTGTTCACAATTTAAACTTTTTTAAAAACCTTTTAAATTTCCACAGTAATCTTCACTGTCGATGTTTTAATACATCCTTATGTTATAACAATTTTTTATTTCCCTATATATATTCCGGAGTATATTCTTTTCACAAGAATCTTATTTCTATTTATGTTCACTTCTAACTGGGAGACGCCCCTATTTTATATACATTTCTATTCTACAGATTGTCCTACAGATTTTTTATTGTGTATTCCGATAATTACATATTAAATACTCTTTTAATTTGATATCTTAAGCTGTGTAGTGCCCTTATTTTATGCTTATTCATTTCTAAATTTATTCAATAGAGAAGGTGTTAGGTTTTTATGAGTGGTGATATATCCAGATTTAAGCGCATCTACTTCTATCTATCTTATAATACCAGCGCACATTTACGTAAGCTGGTATTACTGAGTGGAGCGCAAATACTGCACTTGTGAATGCAGCCAACATGACAAGTTTGTCCACACACTTCCTACCTTAATGTCATGTTTGTGCCTGTGTAATAGTGTGCCACTGCAGGGTTTATCTCAGAAGAACAGGACAGAGTTTTAAGTAAAGCAAAAATCCTTTTATTTGTAATTTTCTACAAAACTGTACTGTTTTACTGAGAGACCAAAACAATGCAACAAATAAATACAAAGGTTTTCTCACCAGGTAGCTTATAGCTCCCAGCCACATGTCCTGCAGGTTCAGTATCTCTCCCCTGACTGTGGTAACCTGAGAGCAAGGGTGCTGGCTTAAAGGGACATTAAACCAAATTTTTTTCTTTCATTATTCAGATAGCGAATACCATTTTAAAAAAATTTCTAATTTACTTCTATTATCTAATTTGCTTCATTCTCTTGATATTCTTTCCTGAAAAGCATATCTAGATAGGCTCAGTAGCTTCTGATTGGTGGCTGCACATAGATGCCTCATCTGATTGGCTCACCCGTGTGCATTGCTATTTCTTTAACTAAGGATATCTAAAGAATAAAGCAAATTAGATAATAGAAGTAAATTGGAATGTTGTTTAAAATTGTATTCTCTGTCTGAATTATGAAAGATTTTTTTTGGGTTTAATGTCCCTTTAAGTAGTTTTAACTAACATCAGACACCTGTATTAATCTCTGCACTGCTTACAGACCCTGTCTGCATCTTGCCTATAGAAATGATAATCTTTAACCCTTTCAGAGTCATTCAGGCAAAACAATTTATAAACTCCATTACAACCTGTACCAACATGATAGACATTGCTTGACTGTTGCCTATATTAAATGTAGTAGCACATTAGACCTAATTGGCAATCATAAACATAATTACTGTAAAATACTGTTTATTTGTATTATTTTTTAATGCTTATATTACATCTGTTTTTTCTCAAAATGCATGAAGAAAGCAGGCTTTCCCCCAGATTTCTACTAGTCCTAGCTGTTTAACCAGTAGAATCTCAGAAATGCTAACATAGATGAAATATCTGTGAAAAATCCTGGTTCCTATCTGGTCCCCCAACAGAAACAATCAACCCAAAAGTGATGTGAAATGTTAAAAAATGTCAATTCTCAATCCCATAAGAAAACAATAGTTGAATTCTTAAACCTGAAATGTTCTACATGCACACAACACTTACCTATGTACCCCCTAAAAAGTTTAGGACTGAAACCTGAGCCCTTCCCATTATAAACTGACCCTAAAAGTGGAAGTTTCAGAAATCTTGATAGTTAAATTAGGACTAAAGTTCGAAGTCTATGGAACAGGATTATTCAAAATGTTTATATATGTACCTTGTCATGTGCTCTAGTTTTTGTTCAAGGGAACTAGGACCACCCTGAGCTGATATATTGAAGTTTTTGTGAACATCTGCATAAACAAAATTTGTCGGGCACCATGGCACAAAGATGGCCGCCGTGGTTAAATCAAGTAAAATAAAATTTAAATCCTGGTGGTTTTGCAATACCAATACATGAAGGTAATCACTCAAAAAAGTAGGAACATTTAAAATGGTAAAGTACAAGTAACCAACTTGACATTATTGGATCATTTAAGATTGATTGACTCTTTATTTATTTATTTATTTATTTATTTATCTCTTAAAGTTTTCACTGGGATTTCCAGTTTGGAGTATTGGAGTGGTAGTCCAGAAATGCTGCATGAAGACAATAAATGTTGACAAAACAAAGCTCAAATTGGCATATCAATATGTTGTCTACACTTACAACTGTCTTGTCTCACAATTTTCTCTTTGCACTTTCAATTAATTGTTTTTTGAGCTCTGGTATGGCATTTTGTTCTGTTGTTGTTATTCAAGAATTAGAACAGTGTTCATTAGCTCAGCTTTAAATGGTTATCCCAGGGATGGGGTCTGGTTGGTTCAGGGGTTGGACTCTCTATACCTGCTGTGAAACTTGGGCATTCCTGGTTAAGTTTGCTGAAGCCTTCTTAAAAAAAAGGGAACATGAATGAAAGACAGTTTAGAAATGTTGTTGTGAGAAATTGTGAAAATATTGCAGATTGAAAGTTGATTATGAGCTCAGAGGTTTACCCTTTTTCTATTCAAACAAAAGGAAGAAAAGAAACACTATATTGGCACACAAATACTATAGGAGGGTAGTTCATCTGAACAAGTAAGTAAGGAAGGAGTGGAGAGTGGGCTATTTAAAACTTAACTTTTAATATTATAACTGTATTAAAATAAGGAGGTGTTGAAAAAACACTTCATTGTACATAAATGACAGACAAGAAAATAAATTATTAAAAATTACATATTATATGTACTGCTCCCTGAGTGTCCAGCCAGTAACTATAAGGTCCTAAGGCCGACTGTGTTAGAAGATTAACAAGTTCAAATAACCCTGATTAGTAGAGAAGTATACTTGTAAATAACTAAGAAGGTCTCAAAAGGTATGAGAGGCAGAGTTGGAAGATATATTCTGCTATAAATACCAAAGCAAAAAGTGGCTATTGGATACCAATGCGAGGCGTATAGCAAGTTACTGCTAATAGGAAACTTTTAGCTATCCGTTGGTACCATATTACATTAAGTTCCCACTAATAAATAATATCAGTATGTTAATAGCCATGGCACCAGTAGAACTATCAATATCACAGCCAAAAATGGCTGTGTTGTACCAATTAATACCATTAAATAAAGGTGAGGGTAAAGGTGACCCACAGGCTATTGAGAACTGTTGTAAAATATAACTATAACATTAAGTTCAGAGTGAGCCTAAACAGAAGCAAGGTATACTCTATGGCAATACGAGAATGGAAACAACTTAATAATCCAATATTCCCTTGGAGTCTATAAAAGGGTGGATAGTTACTGTTAAGGAGATACCTATAACAAACAGTTAGTACCACAATGAATCTAATTCTCAATAAAGGGAGGATATCAGAGTGTTATTAGCCAGGGCACCAATAAGTTTATCAAAACACCAGCCAAAATGGCTGTGTTATACCAATTAATACAGTAGAGTAACGTTTAAATAAAGGTGACCCAAGGCGTTTGTAAAATATTACAAATTAAATTAATTAAATTCAACATGGTTTTGAAAGTCGGACCGCATATATACTATAGCGGCATAAGGAATTTAACAATCAGAGGACACAAGGCAGGGAGCAGTGTGAACGTCTGACGCACGTTTTGCATCTGCTTTATCAAAGGCACCGATCGCTATCCTACTCTCCTCCTTTATATCGCTTACCGCCAATCAGTTCTGGGCGGTGTGAGCGTCATTAACATTTCAGCCAACACCCCTCGGGAGGACGGATGGGGTTGGTCAGTATGTATGAGTGTCAGTACCAATGGGGCTGATAATTTCTTACACACCCACTTTCATGATAACCAATTGGTGCAAGTACTACACTGCGTGGAAGAGAAAGTGATATTTTTAGTTTTGATATTCCATGATCGTGAGCCATGTATGTTTCATAATATAAGAACAGTCAGTTAATAAGAAAAAGATAAAAAATGATAAATAAGGGAAAACTCCTATATTGAGAGTTAATATTTTGGTTAAAGTGATACTGTAGCCAGACTGCAATAACGGATCATCACGTTGTAATACAGTGATGCCATGCAGAAATGGATGTTTATCTATCAAAGTGTTATACACAAAGGAAGAAAGGGAGAGGAAACTCTGCATTTAGTTTATATGTACATTTTCAAAAATTATTATTATTTAGACGTATTGGTCTTCTAAATATAGAGGTCTGTCCACGATTAGAGAGGTTGATGTATAATGGTATACATATTATTATATAGTGTTCACTCTATTAAGATGGTCCGTATGCAATAGATTGTTTAATCAGGACAAAACTACATATGTATAAAGGGAAATTCCCTGAAAAACAAAAAGAAAGACCAAATGTGAGAAACCAATAGAGATATGAGAGATTTTGAGAAAGGTAAAGTCTTTACTTGGGACGAACAAAACCCCAGAAGGAGGAGAAACTACCTACCCACTAACAAAACTAGAGACGAAGTCCAATCCTCTGAATGTGAATCTTCTGCAAATGAAAAGACAGAAGGAAATATAGTGGGCAGAACACTATTAGTACCCAATGCTAGTGACAGAGAAACTATCTTGTCAAAAAACGAGAGTATCCAAAAACCAAAAACCAAAGAGAATGGAGAAGGGGTGGAAAAAAACAGAAAGGAATTTGAGAAATCGAAGCAGATGGGGTTACAGACAGAACAGGGAGGATTGGTCCAAAAAGATCAAGATGGTAGATGAAACTAAGCTACAGATAATCAATCTCTCTAAAAAACAACTAACTGGGGATCATATTAGTATCCTCTCAAGGGGTCTCTCTTTCTCCCCTACTAACAGAATGAATATTTTCGAGACTATTAAAGACCTACATCTATTTATTAGGAAAGTTGTCCTCAATAAAATGTATATCAGACATGAAGAATCCAACAAAGACTTTCAAGCTATGTTGGATCTAGTATCCCTATTAGTGGAAAGTGAAACTGTAGTGACACACAGGAAGATTGGACCCAAAACCTTACTAGAAAATCAAAATTTATGCCACAATGGTCCCAATACCCACAGTTAGAAATCTATTCTAAATTAGTAACTCAAGATCTCCTTAAAATATCTGATGATAAAGAGCGGAATTTAACTACAAATGAAAGTAAGGCACTGGAGATTGAAGAGTGGCGGGATGTGGTAATTAAGCCCTCGGACAAGGGGGCAATGTTGTCATTTGGCCTGTTGACATGTACCTAATTGAAGCATTACGACAATTAGGAGATACTAAATGCTATAAGAAACTGTTAGGAAATCCCACTGAAGACTATCTTAATCTGTATAGTAAAATTATAAACAATGATAAAGAATATCAATTCTTACAAGTCAATAATCCAAAAATGGCCACCCTATATCTTCTGCCTAAAGTACTTAAGAACGTGATGATTCCACCAGGGAGACCGATAGTATCAGGTATGGGTAGCCTATGTGAGCAGGCATCAAAATATCTCAATATAAGACTACGTGATATAGTCCTAACATTACCCTCCCATGTATGTGACACAATGGATGCAGACTAGGGGAACCGTGATGGGCACAACATGTGCACCAACATATGCCAACATCTATCTAGGGTGGTGGAAGAGGGAGTTGGTTTTCAATGAACAAAATGAGATATTTACAGAGCATGTTATGCTCTGGTTAAGGTATATAGATGATATACTCATACTTTGTAGAGGTGACACAAATACCTTTGAGGAATTTATTAATATCCTCAATAAGAACGATATGAATCTGAGACTTACTAAAGAATTTGAATTCAAGAAGGTCAACTTCCTAGATCTCACAATCTCTAGGGACATGTTTGGGAAAGTAAAGACAGACCTCTTTCGCAAAGAGACAGCAACAAACTCTATCCTCAGCTATGATAGCGCACATCACATATCAACAAAAATAGCATCCCTTTTTGGAATTTTTACGCCTAAGAAGGAACCTCTCAGACAAGGATCTATTTAAGGATCTATTTAAACAACAAGCCAAGATAATGAAGGAGAGATTGAAACAGAGACAATACCCGAATAGAATCTTGAAGAAAGCCTATCATAGGGCACTACATACCCCAAGAAGTGAACTGTTAAAACCTAAAGATAAAAGATCTGCAGATACCCGTATTAGATTTATTGGTACCTTCAACAATGCTAGTCAGGAGATTAGTGAGGTTTTAAATAAACATCTCCACATTCTGTGCACAGACGAAGATATGGCTAAATGTGTAGGCAACAAAATAGCTGTAACATGGAGATGGGCCCCTACTCTAAGGGACAACATTGTACAAAGCCATTTTATCAAATACATACCTAGAAGAAATGATAACCTAAAGGGAACATACCCCTGTGGAACGTGTAAATTTTGTCCCTACATGTCCAACATTAAAGAAATGGACACTTTCCCTAATGGTAAAAGAGCCATGCCAGAATTCTATAACTGGAGGACACGAAAAATATTCTGCATTGAATGCGGATGTGGCAAAAAGTATGTGGGGATATCCTCTAGAGAATTGAGAACCAGAATTGGGGAACATATATGTGGCATTAATAAATGCACAAAAAGACTTAGAAAAAGACACCACCACGGAAAACCTGACTTCAAATGCTGGGTACTCCAGAGAATTAAATTAGGGATACGTGGAGGCAACATTGAGAATGAACTTCTGAAAGCTGAGACAAAATGGATTTTTTGGCTACAGAGTATGTCCCTTTTTGGAATGAATGAACAAATCAGCTACAGTGCTTTTCTGTAATAAATGGGCAGTACAACATCTTACCCCCTACCTGACATCATTGTACGCCACAGGTCATATTTACAGGGAGTGCAGAATTATTAGGCAAGTTGTATTTTTGAGGATTAATTTTATTATTGAACAACAACCATGTTCTCAATGAACCCAAAAAACTCATTAATATCAAAGCTGAATATTTTTGGAAGTAGTTTTTAGTTTGTTTTTAGTTTTAGCTATTTTAGGGGGATATCTGTGTGTGCAGGTGACTATTACTGTGCATAATTATTAGGCAACTTAACAAAAAACAAATATATACCCATTTCAATTATTTATTTTTACCAGTGAAACCAATATAACATCTCAACATTCACAAATATACATTTCTGACATTCAAAAACAAAAGAAAAACAAATCAGTGACCAATATAGCCACCTTTCTTTGCAAGGACACTCAAAAGCCTGCCATCCATGGATTCTGTCAGTGTTTTGATCTGTTCACCATCAACATTGCGTGCAGCAGCAACCACAGCCTCCCAGACACTGTTCAGAGAGGTTTACTGTTTTCCCTCCTTGTAAATCTCACATTTGATGATGGACCACAGGTTCTCAATGGGGTTCAGATCAGGTGAACAAGGAGGCCATGTCATTAGATTTTCTTCTTTTATACCCTTTCTTGCCAGCCACGCTGTGGAGTACTTGGACGCGTGTGATGAAGCATTGTCCTGCATGAAAATCATGTTTTTCTTGAAGGATGCAGACTTCTCCCTGTACCACTGCTTGAAGAAGGTGTCTTCCAGAAACTGGCAGTAGGACTGGGAGTTGAGCTTGACTCCATCCTCAACCCGAAAAGGCCCCACAAGCTCATCTTTGATGATACCAGCCCAAACCAGTACTCCACCTCCTCCTTGCTGGCGTCTGAGTCGGACTGGAGCACTCTGCCCTTTACCAATCCAGCCACGGGCCCATCCATCTGGCCCATCAAGACTCACTCTCATTTCATCAGTCCATAAAACCTTAGAAAAATCAGTCTTGAGATATTTCTTGGCCCAGTCTTGACGTTTCAGCTTGTGTGTCTTGTTCAGTGGTGGTCGTCTTTCAGCCTTTCTTACCTTGGCCATGTCTCTGAGTATTGCACACCTTGTGCTTTTGGGCACTCCAGTGATGTTGCAGCTCTGAAATATGGCCAAACTGGTGGCAAGTGGCATCTTGGCAGCTGCACGCTTGACTTTTCTCAGTTCATGGGCAGTTATTTTGTGCCTTGGTTTTTCCACACACTTCTTGCGACCCTGTTGACTATTTTGAATGAAACGCTTGATTGTTCGATGATCACGCTTCAGAAGCTTTGCAATTTTAAGAGTGCTGCATCCCTCTGCAAGATATCTCACTATTTTTGACTTTTCTGAGCCTGTCAAGTCCTTCTTTTGACCCATTTTGCCAAAGGAAAGGAAGTTGCCTAATAATTATGCACACCTGATATAGGGTGTTGATGTCATTAGACCACACCCCTTCTCATTACAGAGATGCACATCACCTAATATGCTTAATTGGTAGTAGGCTTTCGAGCCTATACAGCTTGGAGTAAGACAACATGCATAAAGAGGATGATGTGGTCAAAATACTCATTTGCCTAATAATTCTGCACTGCCTGTATATTGTTATAGTGAAAATGTAGTATCTGTCAAGTCCAAACATCATTATTGAGAGGGGCCTTCTCCCCCCCCCACCTTTATATAGAATGTCTGAGTATACACAATATATCCACCGGGTAGATTATACCTACTTTTCAGGGAATTTCCCTTTATACATACAGTATGTAGTTTTGTTCTGATTAAACAATCTATTGCATATGGACCATCTTAATATATTGAACACTATATAATAATATGTATACCATTATACATTAACCTCTCTAATCGTGGACAGACCTCTATATTTAGAAGACCAATACGTCTAAACAATAATAATTTTTGAAAATGTACGTATAAACTAAATGCAGAGTTTCCTCTCCCTTTTTTCCTTTGTGTATAACACTTTGATAGATAAACATCCATTTCTGCACGGCATCACTGTATTAAAACGTGATGATCTGTTATTGCAGTCTGGCTACAGTATCACTTTAACCACAATATTAACTCTCATTATAGGAGTTTTCCCTTATTTATCATTTTTTATTTTTCCTTATTAACTGACCGTTCTTATATTATGATACATACATGGCTCACGATCATGGAATATCAAAACTAAAAATACCACTTTTTCTTCCATGCCGTGTAGTACTTGCACTGATTGGTTATCATGAAAGTGGGTGTGTAAGAATTGATCAGCCCCATTGCTACTGACACTCATACAAACTGACCAACCCCATCCGTCCTCCCGAGGGGTGTTGGCTGCAATGTTAGTGGCACTCACACTGCCCAGATCTGATTGGCGGTAAGCGATATAAAGGAGGAGCGTAGGATATCGATCAGTGCCTTTGATAAAGCAGATGCAAAATGGGCGTCAGGTGTTCACACTGCTCCCTGCCTTGTGTCCTCTGATTGTTAAGTTCCTTATGCCGCTATAGTATATATGCGGTCCGACTTTAAAAACCCTGTTGAATTTAATTTAATTAATTTAATTTAATTCGTAATATTTTACAAAAGCCTTGGGTCATCTTTATTTAAACGTTACTCTACTGTATTAATTGGTATAACACAGCCATTTTGGCTGGTGTTTTGATAGACTTATTGGTGCCCTGGCTAATAACACTCTGATATCCTCCCTTTATTGGGAATTAGATTCATTGCGGTACTAAATGTTTGTTATAGGTATCTCCTTAACAGTAACTATCCACCCTTTTATAGACTCCAAGGGAATATTGGATTATTAAGTTGTTACCATTCTCGTATTGCCATAGAGTATACCTTGCTACTGTTTAGGCTCACTCTGAAATTAATGTTATCGTTATATTTTACAACAGTTCTCAATAGCCTGTGGGTCACCTTTACCCTCACCATTATTTAATGGTATTAATTGATACAACACAGCCATTTTTGGCTGTGATATTGATAGTTCTACTGGTGCCCTGGCTATTAACATACTGATATTATTTATTAGTGGGAACTTAATTTAATAAGGTACCAATGGATAGCTAAAAGTTTCCTATTAGCAGTAACTTGCTATACACCTCGCATTGGTATTAAAGGTATCCAATAGCCACTTTTTGCTTTGGTATTTATAGTAGAATATATCTTCCAACTCTGCCTCTCATACCTTTTGAGACCTTCTTAGTTACTTACAAGTATACTTCTCTACTAATCAGGGTTATTTGAACTTGTTAATCTTCTAACACAGTCGGCCTTAGGACCTTATAGTTACTGGCTGGACACTCAGGGAGCAGTACATATAATAAGTAATTTTTAATAATTTATTTTCTTGTCTGTCATTTATGTACAATGAAGTGTTTTTCAACACCTCCTTATTTTAATACAGTTATAATATTAAAAGTTAAGTTTTAAATAACCCACTCTCCACTCCTTCCTTCCTTACTTGTTCGGATGAATTACCCTCCTATAGTATTTGTGTGCCAATATAGTGTTTCTTTTCTTCCTTTTGTTTGCATATTATCAATTTAGACACTAGGCACTGCCCCTCTATCTGTATATTCTACATTAGGGGGGATTTTGGATAGTTCATCCACCACCTTCACTTCCCTGATCTTACCATCAGGGAACCCTCCCTTCTCAACAACCCTTTTCTATTCACAATTAACCTGGATGATAGCAGTAATGTGAGAAATGATATATGTGAGTCCTATGTTATATTCTCACATTTGTTATTGAGCATTATTGAGAACCAAGTTATTCAAATTAAATCTTTCACCATGCACCCCGCAGTATATGTGTGTGTGTGGGTATGGGGATATTCCAGGGATCCATGTACCTTATGGAAGGATATGCACTTATAACTGAGGTAAGGGGTCTATGCTGGAATAAATGTAACTTTCTTGTCTTTAATACTAGCACAATAAGTTGAAGCAAGTAAACTAATGAACTGCAAAACCAATGGATATGTTATTGCAAATAAATGCCTTACTAAAACTTTATTTTTAATGGTGTGCTCTGGCAGTGATTCTTAATCCCAGTCCTCAGGCCCTCAACAGGCCTGATTTGCATAATATCTGGGCTAGAGCAAGGTGAAATAATCAGCTGGTGGGTGAGAGCAGATGAATAACGTGGTTACTGAACAGATGATTATTCAACCTGTGCCTTAGTTCAGGTATCATGAAAATTCAGCCTGTTTGGGTCCTGAGGACTGGAATTGATAAGCACTGTGCTAGAGTGTCATGCTGGTTCTGGTCTCACCCCATAGACTATAAATTGTTACTACCTTGTCACATTTGTTCATGGGTTTATAACTGTCTTATGGTACCCACATGTATTTTAGATTATAGTTAATATAAACCAGCAGCAGTAGCAAAATGTTTCAGAGACTACCACTACATATCACTTTGGAGCCTCTAGAGGAATATTTAATGATACACAGACAAGACTGCTGAGCTAATGAGGAGTAGACAATCTCTAAAATAATTCAATTGGCAGTCCTGAGTAATTAAAACAGACATTAAACTCATATACCATGTGGGCGAATTAACAAGCAGCGGATGCTGCTTTCTACGTCCGAATTTTCAGGCCTGTCTGAAACAGAAGTTAAAGTTAAAGTCAACCCTAGCGTTTCACAAATGCTAGGATTGTCTATTGAAACAAAAAAAAGGGACTTTCATTCATGAAGTATAACATACTCCATGCAGAAAGCTCCTTTATTTGTTTCAAGCGATCGCCGATCTGAGCTGCTACGGCAGCCCATGGCAGAACGCTGTTTTGCTAGAGAGGTGACGTTTTCACCTCTTAGCCAATAGCTGTGTGGTAAATCATGAATGAAAGTCCCCTTTATTTGTTTCAATAGTCAATCCTAGAGTTTGTGAAATGCTAGGGTTGACTTTCACTTCTCCGCTACCTTTTAGGTGGCAGACTGAAATTATCCCGATCTAATCCGATTGGGATAATTGACACCCCTGCTAGCGGCCGATTCGCTGCAAATGTGCAAGGGTGGCATCGCACAAGCATTTCACAAGAAATGCTTGTGCAGCGTTAAATGCAGACAGAGTATGCTGTCGGCATTTAGCAAGGTCAGCTAATCATGCCCGCCCGGCACTTTTTATATCTACCCCCATATATCCACAAGTACATATTTGCATGTTGCAAAATAAACACTTTTCAAAGAATTTAGCACTACTATGTTTATTGTTAAAACAATTTTCACGTTTTTGCAGGAGCAGTTCAATTATATGTTTTTTTTAGAAGACTACTGGTATCCATGTTCCTGGTCTGCTTGATGTGACCAGTTTTGGATAGATGTAAATAAGCTTGTGCTCTGAGCTTACTAATCACTGTGAAGAATGTTGCTTGCTCAGCTAAATTTCACCACATTTAAGTATGATAGAAGCACTCCAGACAATTTGGGAGGGAGTGACATAATCACTGTTTTAGAGCAATTTTATGTCAGAATTATTTATGGAAGTATATTGCAATATTGTTTGATTTTCCATAGTTAAATATTTTCTGAGGAGATTTAATGCTGAATTGAATGTTCCTTTCCATAATTTCTTCCCATGAATCATGCATCACAATGTTAGTTTCCTAAACATGGGCTACATATTATAGAAAAAAAAAATGATTTCCAGAAAACCCCACCCTTTGGGCCCAATTCTATAAAGTTCTCTGGGCTAGTGAGATTAGATAAGAGAGGTGTATGTCTGTGCCTTTGGTATTCTATAACAATGCTCACCAGCACTTCTATTTCCCTGGTGAAATTTAATTAAGTCACTTTTTACGCTGAAAATAGGGTGTTTCGCTAAGGGGCGTATACTGCATTTTAGTAGGGGAATGAGATGTATACATTACAAAAGTGCTCAGTTAAATTTGTAATTTAAAAATCATAGAAAGTGAATGATTAAACCATTCACACAAAAATATGCAGAGAAAAATTGTACTGTTAAGGTGCATCAAAAATTGTAACAAAATTGTTCACCAAACATCGTATTTTGTATAAAACATAAAATTTGTATGTAAATTGCACAGGAATAAATCGTATTTAATATGCATAGCATAAATTGTAATTTAAGTACCCTGGATGTGCAAAAAAAATTGTAGTTATAAGTACAAAATACAAAGCGTAATTGTTGTTTTTTTGTAAAATGGGCGTTCCATGGGCGTATATTTTCTCTCAAAACCCAGCGTAATTCTATAAACATTTTGGCACTACAGTTTTTTTCTCACCAGATAGAAGGTGGTGAATTTTCATCAAAATACTAAAAACACAAATTATTCTGAAATGAAAAACGATGCATACTGAAATTACTGCAAATTTAGGGTACAGTGCACTGAAAACAGTGTAATTTCGTTTGTATTAAGCATAATATTCAGATTTTAACATTCCAGTTTCACCCTCTGTACTTCGCCTTCTATTGCCAACTTTTACCTATCAGCGAGCTCTCATTATTTGTATGGGAGACATCTCGCAACTCGCAGGGACAGACCCTTTTTTATAGATTTCCATAAGTGCTGCTCCTGCTAGTGTTGTTGTGGAAAACCCTTTCTAGACCTGCAAATCGACCCCTTAGTGAATTACTGAATATGATATCCCATGTAGATCACCTTTTGAATAAAGTCAAATATTAAGACTATGCTCAAACCAAGTCATTCAGATTTTGGTGTCAAAATAACAATAACAGACGCCCAGTAGAATTATGATTTGTTTAAATCTCTAATTAAAGAAATGTTAATGAATAAATAATTTTGTTAAACTTCAGCTAACAATGCTGAAATTATTCATATTAATTTACTGAAATAGTTTGAATGATATATTTCCTTGTTATAAATTATCAAAGTTTGCTTTACAACAAATATTTAGGAAGGCAGAAGAACATTTTTATGAATTTAGTATTAAAGAAAATGCGTTGGCTTTGACCTTTTAAAGTAATACAATTTGCAAATCTTTGTTTAGGTAATTAAAGCCGGATTTAATAAAACTTTTCTTTGCGGGGAAATAAAAGTATACTTGAGCAATAAGTCTAGAAAGATTTACCTTTCTATAACAGGGACGGAATTACAATAACAAAAGCAGCTGAGAAATCTTAGTCCATAACTTTATGTGCCTTGTATATTCAACATACTTTTGACTTAATATTAGCATACAAGGCTATGATTATGTTGAAGTATTAAGTGTGCTGAATTACACAAACATCCTCTATTCTTTCCCTTGTAAGTTTTATCTACATATTCCTCAGGCTGAAGGTACTAGTGTAAGTGCCGTCAATGGGCTTTAATAAATAAAATACAAAGTCAAGCTTTGTGTAGAAAGTAATAGGAACAAAATTACGCTCTAGCGAAAACCAGAACCATGCACCAATTTGCAAAACTAAGTGAAATTGGCTGTTCAAAGGGATTGGAAGAAAAAATAAAATGGTATGCATCAGTTTCAATGCATTTTTTAAAGAAAACATTTCACTATGTACATAATTGTAAACATTAATATCAGTCAATTGTTTTATAGCATGTTTCATTAATTGTCACTAAAAGTGACATTAACATTGTTTATTGTCATTTATTTTAATTCAAATAACACAAGTGTGATTCTTTAAATAAAAAGAACAAATGTGGTTATCTGTATTTCTCTAATTATCGAGAACATTATTTTACAACTACTCACCAATTAATGCTGCTTTTCAATACTATTAAACACCTAGATTACGAGTTTTGCGGTAACAGGGGTGCAGTACTAACCAGCAGTTTATGCTCACCGCTCACTTACAGACAGCGCTGGTATTACGGGTTTTTACAAACCCGGCGTTAACCACAAAAAAGTGAGCGTAGAGCAAAATTTAGCTCCACATTTAACCTCAATACCAGCGCTGCTTACGTTAGCGGTGAGCTGGTAAAACATGCTCGTGCATGATTTCCCCACAGGAATCAACGAGGAGAGCCGGCTGAAAAAAACCTAACACCTGCAAAAAAGCAGCGTAAAGTTCCTAACGCAGCCCTATTGATTCCTATGGGGAAAATACATTTATGTCTACACCTAACATCCTAACATGAACCCCAAGTCTAAATACCCCTAATCTTACACTTATTAACCAATAATCTGCCGCCCCCGACATCGCCGACACCTACATTATATTATTAACCCCTAATATGCCGCTCTGGACACCGCCGCCACCTACATTATACTTATGAATCCCTAATCTGCTGCCCCCCAACATCGCCGACACCTACATTATATTTATTAACCCCTAATCTGCCGCCCCCAATGTCGCTGAAACCTACCTACACTTTTTAACCCCTAATCTGCCGCCCCCAACGTCGCCACCACTATAATAAATATATTAACCTCTAAACCTAAGTCTAACCCTAACCCCCCCTAACTTAAAGGAACATGAAACCCAATTTTTTTCTTTCATGATTTAGAAAGAGCATGTCATTTTAAACAACTTTCTAATTTACTTCTATTATCTAATTTGCTTCATTCTCTTGATATCACTTGCTGAAAAGCATATCTAGATATGCTCAGTAGCTGCTGATTGATTGCTGCACATAAAGGCCTTGTGTGATTGGCTCACACATGTACATTGCTATTTCTTCAACAAAGGATATCTAAAGAATTGAGCAAATTGGATAATAGAAGTAAATTGGAAAGTTGTTTAAAATTGCATGCCCTATCTGAATCATGAAAGTTTAATTTTGACTAGACTGTCCCTTTAAATATAATTTAAATAAATCTAAATAAAATTACTACAATTAACTAAATAATTCCTATTTAAAACAAAATATTTACCTATAAAATAAACCCTACGCTAGCTACAATATAACTAATAGTTACATTGTAGCTAGCTTAGAGTTTATTTTTATTTTACAGGCAACTTTGTATTTATTTTAACTAGGTACAATAGTTATTAACTATTTAATAACTAACTAGTTAAAATAAAGACAAATTTACATGTAAAATAAAACCTAACCTAAGTTACAATTACACCTAACACTACACTACAATTAAATTAATTACATAAATTAAATACAATTACAATTAAATAAAATTAAAGTAAAAAAAAACCAAAACACTAAATTACAGAAAATAATAAACAAATTACAAGATTTTTAAACTAATTACACCTAATCTAATCCCTCTAACAAAATAAAAAAAGCCCCCCCAAAATAAAAAAAGCCCTACCCTACACTAAATTACAAATAGCCCTTAAAAGGGCCTTTTGCGGGGCATTGCCCCAAAGTAATCAGCTCTTTTACCTGAAAAAACCCACACAACCAACCCTACTCTAAAACCCACCCAATCCCCCCTTAGAAAAACCTAACACTAACCCCCTGAAGATCACCTTACTGGGAGACGTCTTCACCCAACCAGGCCGAAATCCTCAACGAAGCCGGGATAAGTCTTCATTCAAGCCGGGCGAAGTGGTTCTCCAGACGGGCAGAAGTCTCCATCCAGACGGCATCTTCTATCTTCATCCATCCGGCGTGGAGCGGGTCCATCTTCAAGACATCCGACGCGGAGCATCCTCTTCATCCAACGGCTAAACACAGAATGAAGGTTCCTTTAAATGACGTCATCCAAGATGGCGTCCCTTCAATCGGAATTAAGGTAGAAAAAATCCTATTGGCTGATGCATTCAACCAATAGGATTGACCTGGCATTCTATTGGCTGATTGGAACAGCCAATAGAATGCCAGCTCAATCCTATTGGCTGATTGGATCAGCCAATAGGATTGAACTTCAATCCTATTGGCTGATTGCATAAACCAATAGCATTTTTTCTACCTTAATTCCGATTGGCTGATAGAATTCTATTAACAGTCTTTTTATATTTAAACTTTTTGAGTCACCAGCTCCTACTGAGTATGTGCAAGAATAAGTGTATATGCGTTTGTGAATGGCTGATGGCTGTCACATGGTACGTGTATGCATTTGTGATTGGTTGATGGCTGTCACATGGTACATGGGGAGTGGAACAAGACATAACTTTTAAAATTGCCAGAAATAAAATCTACTACTCATTTGAAGTTCAGACTAAGTGCTATTGCATTGTCTTGTTATCTTGCATTTGTTGATTATGCAAATCTACTGTGTTGACTGGTCCTTTAAGCAAGCTGCAAAGCAATTCATGTATTGGAAATTGCTCCTTTCACTTTATATTTTCATTTAAAATTTCATTTTTTCTCATTGAATCCACCACCTAAAATGAACATTGAATACCCTAACTATTGCCTTTGTGTATAGAGAGAGAGATAAGGAGCTCTGCTTTCTCTGAGTATGCACTAGTTTCAGTGGACAAGTTCTTAAGAACAATTGGTGGTGGTTTCAATGAGCAAAACGAGCTATTTCTAATACAAAAATACCTAAATTAGCAAATTCTAATACATTTTAATACTTAGCAGCTAGTATAAGAAGTAAATTGTAACACATTAATGGTAAAAATATTACATTGCACTGTCCCTTTAAATTAAACCAAGAAAACATCAAATAGCAACCTTTTTTTTTATCAGTTCAAAGCATTGACAATTACTAAAAAGAGTTGTCATATTAAGTAGAAAGTATTTCAGATAGTAAACAATATAACATCAATATTTTTGTACACACACAAAACCCCTCCCTTTAAAAAACTAGAACTTTAAAATGAATATTAAAGGATTATCACAAACTTTTAAAAAATGATACACAGCCAAATTAAAAGTAATATATGGCAGCTAATATGCGTTACATTACGAGTAAATCAGTAGTTTTAACTGCAGTTCGAGCATTAAATTTGCACTCTCATTCGAGCATTAAGATAGCTAAAAGTAATCTTTTTGAGCTTGAAGATTAACGCTCATATTACAAGTTGAAAAAGTTTGTGCTTCTGCGGTCGCATAGTCGTGGTAACAAATAGACTTTAAAAAGTTGCAAACGCAAAATCGCATTCCCCAATAGCCTTTTATAGAGCTAAAAAAGTTGAAAAAAATCTAACTCCCACATAGCAGAATATGTTCTACTTATTCTTAAAGGAATATTTACATATATATATCTGATTTGTTTTTTTCACAAATATATATTTATAGCTATATATACATGATTTTAGGTATAGATATTTGTGCGAGCCTTGAAGCTCGCTGGAAACAGTAGTTATGAAGCAGCAGTCTTAAGACCGCTGCTCCATAACTTGTCCGCTGCCTCTGAGGCTGCGGTCTTCAATGCGCCCGATCCTAAATGATCGGACTGATTGATACCTTCTGCTAGTGGCTGATTAGCCGTGAATCTGAAGGGGGCGGCATTGCACATGCAGCTACACAAGAACTGCTTGTGCAATGATAAATGCTGACAGCGTATCATGTCCACTCGCACTTTGGTAAATTGGCCCCATAGAACATATTCTGCTATGTGCAGTACATTTGAATGTGAATTATTTGCAGGAAATACACACTATAATATGTTGTCTATATGTGTTTATATGTGTATATATGTCTGTAAATATATATATATATATATATATATACACATATATAAATACATACCTATGTACATATGTATACATTACACACATATATATATATATCTATATCTATATATATATATATATATATATATATACACACGCATATACGTATTTACACATGTGTTTTTTATAACATTATATCATTCCACATAATACAAAAATATGTGACAACACATCCAAGATGTTTAACTTGCAAAAAGCCCAAATATGCTTTGAAAGCTAGTAGAAATGAGTTTTTATTGATTAGAATACCGATTTTGAACTGTCCCCATGCAAGGTACAGGGAGAGTTTCCCTTATACCAAGGTATTTGAAAAGTGTAAGAAAAATTGGTTTTCAAACAATATGGGATGGGTTGGAATAAAAAAAAAACACATGAAAAGCTATACAAAAAAAAAAAAAAAAAAAAATAACCCAAAATTAGTTTACCATTAAAGGGGATGTAAACAACTTCCGATTTTTATATAAACTGTTTACATATGTGTAATGAAACAAATTTTTCTTCATGATTTATTTTTCCTCCTTTTCATGTAATTTACCTCTGAAAATTAAATAATTTCTAATTCTCAGAATCTGAAATACACCCTGCTGATAGGCTAACTCCGCTACATATCTGTCCTTTATTGGTTTTCTTAGACAACAACTGAAAACAATGTACTGTGTGGGCTAAAGCTCATATTGGCTCCTCAAAATAAGGGAAATAGTGGGTGGAGTTTGGCTATTCAGAAATAATTTCAGTAAAAAAATATTAATTTGACTGATATTTTATTCTATAGCATTGTGTAATGACAGGCTATCTACTGTGCCTTATATTACATACATATATGGTTGCCACCTTTTGCCCAGAAAATCCCTGGACACTTTTTAAGTGGGCGTGGAGAGGGCGTGGCTTTGGGCATGGCTTCTCACTGGCTCAAATTCATTATGAAATACATTTTTAGATATATATATATATTAATATACTGTATATATAGATCTATATAGATATATATATATATATATAGATATAGATATAATATACTGTATATCTATATATATATTATATATATTTATGTATATATTATATATATATTATATATATATAATATAAATATATATATATATATATATATATATACAGGGAGTGCAGAATTATTAGGCAAGTTGTATTTTTGAGGATTACTTTTATTATTGAACAACAACCATGTTCTCAATGAACCCAAAAAACTAATTAATATCAAAGCTGAATAGTTTTGGAAGTAGTTTTTAGTTTGTTTTTAGTTATAGCTATTTTAGGGGGATATCTGTGTGTGCAGGTGACTATTACTGTGCATAATTATTAGGCAACTTAACAAAAAACAAATATATACCCATTTCAATTATTTATTTTTACCAGTGAAACCAATATAACATCTCAACATTCACAAATATACATTTCTGACATTCAAAAACAAAACAAAAACAAATCAGTGACCAATATAGCCACCTTTCTTTGCAAGGACACTCAAAAGCCTGCCATCCATGGATTCTGTCAGTGTTTTGATCTGTTCACCATCAACATTGCGTGCAGCAGCAACCACAGCCTCCCAGACACTGTTCAGAGAGATGTACTGTTTTCCCTCCTTGTAAA
Source organism: Bombina bombina (assembly GCF_027579735.1). NCBI lineage: Eukaryota > Metazoa > Chordata > Amphibia > Anura > Bombinatoridae > Bombina > Bombina bombina. The sequence continues at coordinate 770,660,673 of NC_069503.1, read as the reverse complement.
TCTCACATTTGATGATGGACCACAGGTTCTCAATGGGGTTCAGATCAGGTGAACAACGAGGCCATGTCATTAGATTTTCTTCTTTTATACCCTTTCTTGCCAGCCACGCTGTGGAGTATTTGGACGCGTGTGATGGAGCATTGTCCTGCATGAAAATCATGTTTTTCTTGAAGGATGCAGACTTCTTCCTGTACCACTGCTTGAAGAAGGTGTCTTCCAGAAACTGGCAGTAGGACTGGGAGTTGAGCTTGACTCCATCCTCAACCCGAAAAGGCCCCACAAGCTCATCTTTGATGATACCAGCCCAAACCAGTACTCCGCCTCCACCTTGCTGGCGTCTGAGTCGGACTAGAGCTCTCTGCCCTTTACCAATCCAGCCATGGGCCCATCCATCTGGCCCATCAAGACTCACTCTCATTTCATCAGTCCATAAAACCTTAGAAAAATCAGTCTTGAGATATTTCTTGGCCCAGTCTTGACGTTTCAGTTTGTGTGTCTTGTTCAGTGGTGGTCGTCTTTCAGCCTTTCTTACCTTGGCCATGTCTCTGAGTATTGCACACCTTGTGCTTTTGGGCACTCCAGTTATGTTGCAGCTCTGAAATATGGCCAAACTGGTGGCAAGTGGCATCTTGGCAGCTGCACGCTTGACTTTTCTCAGTTCATGGGCAGTTATTTTGCGCCTTGGTTTTTCCACACGCTTCTTGCAACCCTGTTGACTATTTTGAATGAAACGCTTGATTGTTCGATGATCACGCTTCAGAAGCTTTGCAATTTTAAGAGTGCTGCATCCCTCTGCAAGATATCTCACTATTTTTGACTTTTCTGAGCCTGTCAAGTCCTTCTTTTGACCCATTTTGCCAAAGGAAAGGAAGTTGCCTAATAATTATGCACACCTGATATAGGGTGTTGATGTCATTAGACCACACCCCTTCTCATTACAGAGATGCACATCACCTAATATGCTTAATTGGTAGTAGGCTTTCGAGCCTATACAGCTTGGAGTAAGACAACATGCATAAAGAGGATGATGTGGTCAAAATACTAATTTGCCTAATAATTCTGCACTCCCTGTATATTTATATATATATATATATATATATATATATAAATAAAATATATATTATATATTATATTTACACATAATTAAGTCCCCCCTGAAAAAAAAAATGACCATACAAATTTAAAAAACTGCAGACACAGCCAAGTATTACTCACAGTTTCTCTGTGGCTGCACTGCACTTGTTGGCTTAGGGCTGGCCAGGGCAAGGGCTCCAAGAAGGGTGCTGCTGCTGCAGAGAACCTACAGTCAACGGAGGTGGTGAAACCACGAAGGTAACTGTTTCGGCATGCAGACAGATCGCCACACGGCCACCGCACCAACACCTGCCTCTCTCTGCCGCTCTCAGCTGCAGCTTGATGTGACGACTCCCCTCCTCGACCCTCTTCCCCCCTCCCACTGACCCACACCATCGTCCGTCTCTCCTGTAGACTCCACTTACCCATTTTTTTTGTAACCCTGGACTAAGCGCTCCTCTGGCCAGCTAATGTTTTGTAAAGTCTGTGCTCAGTAATGCTTGCTGCGCCAGGGGAGCGCTTAGCCCGGCGCATTTGAGGGTAGTTCCGGGAAAAGGGACACAGAGCCTCAGACCGGGACTACATACCACCTTTTTTAAGGTTCACTAATATTTTTAAAAACTGTGATTTGAAAAATGTTTCTGTAGCGGACCCCGTCTGTAGTTTTATTATACAACACACATAGGTGAAAGTATCCTTTTAACTCCAGAAAATCACTGTAAGAACTGAATAAAGCAAAGTACAAAAAATGTGCATTCAAATCTTTTCCATAAACTCTGCATTAATATTAACACAAATCAAAAGAAGAAGATGCGTAATCCCAAAAGCACTCATAGAATAAAACATATAACTTTTATTGAGTCCAGTAAAACTGAGCATACAAGCTCAAGGTAAACAGTGCAATGTCCAAAGGTTAAAACAAATGAGCGTGGTACCAGTGGCTTACATGTTTCGACGTGGAGTTGTGATCATAGCCTATGGTGCTGCGCACGTGTGCCATTAAAAAGGGTTACAAGGTATCCAATAGGCTGCAATGTCTGATGAGAAGCAAACAAACCCGCCCATTTAGACAATATAGTATAAAGAAAATTAACCCCCAAGTAAGCTAGATGTCTAGAGAGTATGGAATTCCTTAAAGGCACAGTAGCAAGGCATAAGGAACAGTTAGATCAACAGTAATAATAAGGGATAACACAGTCATATAATAATTAGTATAGTTTAAAGATGATCTAAAATGTACTATTGGCATAGAAATAATAAAGAAGACACCTAAATCACTAAAGTGTATAAGTTGTGATATATATCAACATAAGAGCTAAGCGGTCATGTATAGACCACAGATACACAATAAGATATAGATGTGTAAGTATAGTGCAGATATATGCAAAACAGTATAGCCCTTATAGATGGTGACATAAGTACAACTGGTATAATAATGTTAAGAGAACTTAACCAAGAAGGAAGAATGAAATGCGATATATATGAATAAGAAATAAAAGTACGAAAACTTATAAATGAAATGTGAGAAAAATATATGAGAGAAATATATGTAACACACTATAGAAGACACAGCTGACAATAATACAAAAGTAAAAATGCAGCATACAACAGCGGTCCTAGATGGTACAGAGAAATTAACTCAATAACCTGTTGTGAGCACAAAGTAATGTGCTAAGTGACTGCCTGTGTCACAGATGGCAGAAATATAACCTGTATTTACTACATGGAGATACATATATATATATATATATATATATATATATATTATTTTTTTTTGCCTAATTGTGTGATATGGGAAATAAAGTGGTAATGCACTTATTCCCAGTAGTTGATGAGATCAAATCTCGAGTTAAGGCCCAAGGGAAGTCTAGTTCTGAGCTGGAAAATCCAGTATACTTCACGTTTGGCCAAAGTCTGCTCAATATTGCCACCCCTTTTAGGTATCTTAGCTTTTTCAATGGCTGTCCATTTGAAAGAATTAAGACAGCAGTTGTGTTTAGTTACAAAATGTTGCACCAACGGGATGGTGGCAGTACCTCTGGTAAGCGTGGAGATATGCTCCCTGATACGGGAATTGATATCGTTGGAGGTGAGTCCAACATATTGGAGTTCACAAATCCTACATGTGACTAAGTAGATAACATTAGTACTTGTGCAGTTTAGACAGGACTGAATAGGATATACATGACCAGTCACAGAAGACCTAAACTCTGTTGCCAAAAGGGCATAATCACAGGGTTTGCATTTCTTGTGTCCCCATCTAAACATACCTAGGTGTCTGAGCCAGGAGCTAGATGGTTGTGAGCTCTGCCTGAGTTGTGTAGGAGATAATATAGAAGCAAGAGTGGCACACTTTTTGTATGAACATCTAATACCATTCTTGACTAGAGTAGAGAGATTTTCATCAGCAGCCAGAAGGGGAAAATATCTTCTAATAATGCTACAAATATCTGAATATTGAGCACTATAATTTGTCACAAAATTTACACCCATAAAGTGTACAGGAATGTTTTTGTTCTTATCCTGTAGCATAGATACTCAAGAGATATCATCTACTTGTTCTTTGGCTTGTTGGATATGTCTGTTTGTATATTTTCTCTGTTTTAACCTATCCTCAAGCAACCTTGCTTCCTGTATGTAATCCTCCTTTCTGCTGCAATTCCTCTTAATGCGCATGAATTGGCCTTTAGCCACAGCATATGAGGTATTCTTAGGATGGCAGCTAGAGGCATGTAGAAGGGTGTTACCTGTTATAGGCTTACGGTACACTCTTGTAGAGATGGACCCATCATTATTGCCTGTTAAATCAAGGTAATCAATACTGATAGGATCAACAGTACAGGTAAAGCTCAGATTCAACTCATTTTGATTTAACCAAGAAACAAAATTCTTGATCTCATCAGCATGTCCAGACCATATGCACAGCAGGTCATCAATATATCTTTTATAGAAATATATATGTGACCTGTAGGGATTATTATCTCTGAAAATGTTCTCTGTTTCCCAACTGCCAAGATAAAGATTAGCATATGAGGGGGCAAATTTTGCCCCCATGGCAGTGCCACACTTTTGGAGGTAATAATTTCCCTCAAAACAGCAAAAATTGTGAGTAAGGAGAAACTCCAATACACGTATAATAAAAGACTTGAATCCCAGAGTGACCGCCAAAATGCCTTTAGAATGGGGCATGGATGTATATAGAGATACAGCATCTATTGTGACCCAAGTGTAGTTATTCCTCCAATTGAGGTTAGTCAAAAGATTAATAATGTGCTTCGTATCCCTAGTATAAGAAGGTAGTGAATGAACCAGGGGCTGAAGAATGGCATCAAGCCATAGCGATAGTCTTTCGAGTAAAGAGTCAACCCCACTGAGAATGGGGCGTCCCTTCACATCCGCGAGGGACTTATGGACCTTTGGAAAAAAGGTGGAACATAGGGATCTTGGGATATTGTACATTTAGAAAAGAAGCTGTCTGTTCATCTAGAAACCCACGTTCAACACCTTCATCCATAATATTCATTAACTGTCTCCTAAAGATAGATGTAGGATTGGAGGATAACATTGAATAATCATGTTGGTTTTGAAGTTGGCGTAAGGCCTCTGCCACATAGTCTGATCGATTCATAACAACAACTGTACCGCCTTTATCTGCCGGGTGTATGACAATGTTAGTATCATGTTGCAAAAGACTCATTGCCTCTCTTAGGCCTAGATTTAGAGTTCGGCGGTAGCCGTCAAAACCAGCGTTAGAGGCTCCTAACGCTGGTTTTGGCCGCCCGCTGGTATTTGGAGTCAGTGATTAAAGGGTCTAACGCTCACTTTACAGCCGCGACTTTTCCATACCGCAGATCCCCCTACGCCATTTGCGTAGCCTATCTTTTCAATGGGATCTTTCTAACGCTGGTATTTAGAGTCGTTTCTGCAGTGAGCGTTAGAGCTCTAACGACAAGATTCCAGCCGCCTGAAAAAAGCAGGAGTTAAGAGCTTTCTGGCTAACGCCGGTTTATAAAGCTCTTAACTACTGTACCCTAAAGTACACTAACACCCATAAACTACCTATGTACCCCTAAACCGAGGTCCCCCCACATCGCCGCCACTCGATTAAAATTTTTAACCCCTAATCTGCCGACCGCCACCTACGTTATACTTATGTACCCCTAATCTGCTGCCCCTAACCCCGCCGACCCCTATATTATATTTATTAACCCCTAACTTGCCCCACACAACGTCGCCGCAAGCTACTTAAAATAATTAACCCCTAATCTTCCGACCGCAAATCGCTGCCACCTACGTTATCCCTATGTACCCCTAATCTTCTGCCCCTAACATCGCCGACCCCTATGTTATATTTATTAACCCCTAATCTGCCCCCCACAACGTCGCCGACACCTACCTACACTTATTAACCCCTAATCTGCCGACCGGACCTGAGCGCTACTATAATAAAGTTATTAACCCCTAATCCGCCTCACTAACCCTATCATAAATAGTATTAACCCCTAATCTGCCCTCCCTAACATCGCCGACACCTACCTTCAATTATTAACCCCTAATCTGCCGACCGGAGCTCACCGCTATTCTAATAAATGTATTAACCCCTAAAGCTAAGTCTAACCCTAACACTAACACCCCCCCTAAGTTAAATATAATTTTTATCTAACGAAATAAATTAACTCTTATTAAATAAATGATTCCTATTTAAAGCTAAATACTTACCTGTAAAATACATCCTAATATAGCTACAATATAAATTACATTTATATTATAGCTATTTTAGGATTAATATTTATTTTACAGGTAACTTTGTATTTATTTTAACCAGGTACAATAGCTATTAAATAGTTAAGAACTATTTAATAGTTACCTAGTTAAAATAATTACAAATTTACCTGTAAAATAAATCCTAACCTAAGATATAATTAAACCTAACACTACCCTATCAATAAAATAATTAAATAAACTACCTACAATTACCTACAATTAACCTAACACTACACTATCAATAAATTAATTAAACACAATTGCTACAAATAAATACAATTAAATAAACTAGCTAAAGTACAAAAAATAAAAAAGAACTAAGTTACAGAAAATAAAAAAATATTTACAAACATAAGAAAAATATTACAACAATTTTAAACTAATTACACCTACTCTAAGCCCCCTAATAAAATAACAAAGACCCCCAAAATAAAAAATTCCCTACCCTATTCTAAATTTAAAAAGTTACAAGCTCTTTTACCTTACCAGCCCTGAACAGGGCCCTTTGCGGGGCATGCCCCAAGAAGTTCAGCTCTTTTGCCTGTAAAAGAAAACATACAATACCCCCCCCCCAACATTACAACCCACCACCCACATACCCCTAATCTAACCCAAACCCCCCTTAAATAAACCTAACACTAAGCCCCTGATGATCTTCCTACCTTGTCTTCACCATGCCAGGTTCACCGATCCGTCCTGGCTCCAAGATCTTCATCCAACCCAAGCGGGGGCTAGACATCCACTGAAGAAGTCCAGAAGAGGGTCCAAAGTCTTCCTCCTATCCGGCAAGAAGAGGACATCCGGACCGGCAAACATCTTCTCCAAGCGGCATCTTCTATGTTCTTCCATCCGATGACGACCGGCTCCATCTTGAAGACCTCCAGCTCGGATCCATCCTCTTCTTCCGACGACTAGACGACGAATGACGGTTCCTTTAAGGGACGTCATCCAAGATGGCGTCCCTCGAATTCCGATTGGCTGATAGGATTCTATCAGCCAATCGGAATTAAGGTAGGAATTTTCTGATTGGCTGATGGAATCAGCCAATCAGAATCAAGTTCAATCCGATTGGCTGATCCAATCAGCCAATCAGATTGAGCTCGCATTCTATTGGCTGTTCCGATCAGCCAATACAATGCGAGCTCAATCTGATTGGCTGATTGGATCAGCCAATCGGATTGAACTTGATTCTGATTGGCTGATTCCATCAGCCAATCAGAAAATTCCTACCTTAATTCCGATTGGCTGATAGAATCCTATCAGCCAATCGGAATTCGAGGGACGCCATCTTGGATGACGTCCCTTAAAGGAACCGTCATTCGTCGTCTAGTCGTCGGAAGAAGAGGATGGATCCGCGCTGGAGGTCTTCAAGATGGAGCCGGTCGTCATCGGATGGAAGAACATAGAAGATGCCGCTTGGAGAAGATGTTTGCCGGTCCGGATGTCCTCTTCTTGCCGGATAGGAGGAAGACTTTGGACCCTCTTCTGGACTTCTTCAGTGGATGTCTAGCCCCCGCTTGGGTTGGATGAAGATCTTGGAGCCAGGACGGATCGGTGAACCTGGCATGGTGAAGACAAGGTAGGAAGATCATCTGGGGCTTAGTGTTTGGTTTATTTATGGGGGGTTTGGGTTAGTTTTGGGGTTTGTGGGTGGTGGGTTGTAATGTTGGGGGGGGGTATTGTATGTTTTTTTTTACAGGCAAAAGAGCTGAAATTCTTGGGGCATGCCCCGCAAAGGGCCCTGTTCAGGGCTGGTAAGGTAAAAGAGCTTGTAATTTTTGTATTTTAGAATAGGGTAGGGAATTTTTTATTTTGGGGGTCTTTGTTATTTTATTAGGGGGCTTAGAGTAGGTGTAATTCGTTTAAAATTGTTGTAATATTTTTCTTATGTTTGTAAATATTTTTTTATTTTCTGTAACTTAGTTCTTTTTTATTTTTTGTACTTTAGATAGTTTATTTAATTGTATTTATTTGTAGCAATTGTGTTTAATTAATTTATTGATAGTGTAGTGTTAGGTTAATTGTAGGTAATTGTAGGTAGTTTATTTAATTATTTTATTGATAGGGTAGTGTTAGGTTTAATTATAACTTAGGTTAGGATTTATTTTACAGGTAAATTTGTAATTATTTTAACTAGGTAACTATTAAATAGTTCTTAACTATTTAATAGCTATTGTACCTGGTTAAAATAAATACAAAGTTACCTGTAAAATAAATATTAATCCTAAAATAGCTATAATATAAATGTAATTTATATTGTAGCTATATTAGGATTTATTTTACAGGTAAGTATTTAGCTTTAAATAGGAATCATTTATTTAATAAGAGTTAATTTATTTCGTTAGATAAAAATTATATTTAACTTAGGGGGGGTGTTAGTGTTAGGGTTAGACTTAGCTTTAGGGGTTAATACATTTATTAGAATAGCGGTGAGCTCCGGTCGGCAGATTAGGGGTTAATAATTGAAGGTAGGTGTCGGCGATGTTAGGGAGGGCAGATTAGGGGTTAATACTATTTATGATAGGGTTAGTGAGGCGGATTAGGGGTTAATAACTTTATTATAGTAGCGCTCAGGTCCGGTCGGCAGATTAGGGGTTAATAAGTGTAGGTAGGTGTCGGCGACGTTGTGGGGGGCAGATTAGGGGTTAATAAATATAATATAGGGGGCGGCGATGTTAGGGCAGCAGATTAGGGGTACATAGGGATAACGTAGGTGGCGGCGGTTTACGGAGCGGCAGATTAGGGGTTAAAAGTGTAATGCAGGGGTCAGCGATAGCGGGGGCGGCAGATTAGGGGTTAATAAGTGTAAGGTTAGGGGTGTTTAGACTCGGGGTACATGTTAGAGTGTTAGGTGCAGACGTAGGAAGTGTTTCCCCATAGGAAACAATGGGGCTGCGTTAGGAGCTGAACGCTGCTTTTTTGCAGGTGTTAGGTTTTTTTTCAGCTCAAACAGCCCCATTGTTTCCTATGGGAGAATCGTGCACGAGCACGTTTTTGAGGCCGGCCGCGTCCGTAAGCAACTCTGGTATCGAGAGGTGCATTTGCGGTAAAAATGCTCTACGCTCCTTTTTTGGAGCCTAACGCAGCATTTGTTTGAACTCTCGATACCAGAGTTAAATTTATGGTACGGCCAGAAAAAAACCCGCGGAGCGTTAACAGCCCTTTTACCGCCGAACTCCAAATCTAGCCGTTAATCTTTTAGGTAGATTGTGTGCATATGGAGTACAGTTATTGTTAAGAAGCTGAAGGTCTTTTTCAATTTTGGAGTGAAATGTCTCTATGATAGAGCCTCTATTATGAATGGGGTAAGAAGTAGATTTTTCTTTATATATAACGCCTGTATTTATGTGACCTGGTTCACGAGTAGATTCAGAGTAAAGATGTTGTAGACTGACCTCATCACAAATCTCAGAAAAAGATTGTGAAACTGATATACTGGGAGGTACGGGATTAGAACTAGGTGTTTCTGCAGAATGAAAATGTTTTTTCAAAGTGATGTTCCTTATAAGACGATTAACGTCTATCATAGTTTGAAAAAGATCAAATCTGGCTGTAGGAGCAAATCCTAAACCCAATTTTAATAGTTCATATTTGTCCTTACTTAGCTGTGAAGATGATAGATTAATGACCGATTCTATTTGTATTTTGTCTGTATGCGATTCCCTCTCAATTGGTATCTCTTTTGATTCCCTGTGTTGGCTGATGGTGGGCCCCCTATACCTTGTGGGATATGGCCCTGTGATGAGTTGTATAGGTATCTGGCATATTATGTGAAGTGTCAGTAGGTATATATTTAGATACATATGTTCCAGTTTGCTTTTTCTCTTTAGGGGTTGCTCCCAATGAGTATCCTTTAGCATTAGTTGTAATTGTAGAAGGTGTTTTTAATATGCTAATCTGCTGATTGGTCACAGTATTTGTATGTGTGAGAGTACCTGTATCTTCTTTATTTGCTGATAAGTTCTCATCTGATGACCTGTCTGATCTATCTGTATCACTATCAGAAAAAGTGACTGACTTAGCTTGTCTATTATAATTTCTACGATTACTCCTATTTTTCCCATTTTTCTTAGGCTTAGGTGTGTTACGTCTGTACTCCTGACATTCTTTTAATACACAGATGACCATCGAGATAATTAACATTAAACCTTTTTCCGAAAAGAGACTTTTAGTGTTTTTTTCTAAATGGTTAAAAATAATCAGGGAATGGCCATTAACCGCACAAACCCAATTTATTTCACCTATACAAAATTCTCCTGAGTTCATCCTACTCATCCTAAAAAACGTGCTACCGCAACAATGGGGCCCAGTACGACTGTAGTGGCATTCGGAAGGGTCGGGGTGTGGGCTGGATGGGGACACATTGGAAGGAAGGGTGTGAGAGAGGTGTGTTTTTTTTTCTTTTCTCCAATAAGGTTTTTATAGATAAGACAGCAATGAAAACAATTAATGTCTCGTCTACTACCCAGAGATACATGGGCTATGGATGTTTTTGTTGGAGCAGTTTTTGTTCATAAATTAATGTCTGATTAGTTGATAACACATGGAAGAATGATACAAAAAATTCATGGTATAAGATGTATTTAGATTTCTATGTATTATTGACCCTTGTAGGGCTGCGCCCCTGGACAAAAGAGATGTCTCTGTTTTCTTATCTTTTTTTTCCCTTATGTTCATATAAATGTGTTTTTTTTTTGTTCTTGTAATAAGATGTAATCAATACAAAAATTAAAAAAACAAACAAACAGAAAATATACAAACAGACATATCCAACAAGCCAAAGAACAAGTAGATGGTATCTCTCGAGTATCTATGCTACAGGACAAGAACAAAAACACTGCTGTACACTTTATGGGTGTAAATTTTGTGACAAATTATAGTGCTCAATATTCAGATATTTGTAGCATTATTAGAAGACATTTTCCCCTTCTGGCTGCTGATGAAAAACTCTCTACTCTAGTCAAGAATGGTATTAGATGTTCATACAAAAAGTGTGCCACTCTTGCTTCTATATTATCTCCTACACAATTCAGACAGGGCTCATAACCATCTAGCTCCTGGCTCAGACACCTAGGTATGTTTAGATGCGGACACAAGAAAGGCAAACCCTGTGATTATGCCCTTTTAGCAACAGAGTTTAGGTCTTCTGTGACTGGTCATGTATATCCTATTCAGTCCTGTCTAAACTGCACAAGTACTAATGTTATCTACTTAGTCACATGTAGGATTTGTGAACTCCAATATGTTGGACTCACCTCCAGGGATATCAATTTTCAGGGAGCATATCCCCACGCTTACCAGAGGTACTGCCACCACCCCGTTGGTGCAACATTTTGCAACTAAACACAACTGCTGTCTTAATTCTTTCAAATGGACAGCCATTGAAAAAGCTAAGATACCTAAAAGGGGTGGCAATATTGAGCAGACTTTGGCCAAACGTGAAGTATACTGGATTTTCCAGCTCAGAACTAGACTTCCCTTGGGCCTTAACTCGAGATTTGATCTCATCAACTACTGGGAATAAGTGCATTACCACTTTATTTCCCATATCACACAATTTGGCAAATATATATATATATATATATATATATATATGTATCTCCATGTAGTAAATACAGGTTATATTTCTGCCATCTATGACACAGGCAACCACTTAGCACATTACTTTGTGCTCACAACAGGTTATTGAGTTAAGTTAATTTCTCTGTACCATCTAGGACAGCTGTTGTATGCTGCATTTTTACTTTTGTATTATTGTCAGCTGTGTCTTCTATAGTGCGTTACATATATTTCTCTCATATATATTTCTCACATTTCATTTATAAGTTTTCGTACTTTTATATCTTATTCATATATATCGCATTTCATTCTTCCTTCTTGGTTAAGTTCTCTTAACATTATTATACCAGTTGTACTTATGTCACCATCTATAAGGGCTATACTGTTTTGCATATATCTGCACTATACTTACACATCTATATCTTATTGTGTATCTCTGGTCTATACACGACCGCTTAGCTCTTATGCTGATATATATCACAACTTATACACTTTAGTGATTTAGGTGTCTTCTTTATTATTTCTATGGCAATAGTACATTTTAGATAATCTGTATACTATACTAATTATTATATGACTGTGTTATCCCTTATTATTACTGTTGATCTAACTGTTCCTTATGCCTTGCTACTGTGCCTTTAAGGAATCCCATACTCTCTAGACATCTAGCTTACTTGGGGGTCAATTTTCTTTATACTATATTGTCTAAATGGGAGTGTTTGTTTGCTTCTCATCAGGCATTGCAGCCTATTGGATACTTTGTAACCCTTTTTAATGGCACACATGTGCGCAGCACCATAGGCTATGATTACGGCTCCACGCTGAAACATGTAAGCCACTGGTGCCACGCTCATTTGTTTTAACCTTTGGACATTGCACTGTTTACCTTGAGCTTGTATGCTCAGTTTTACTGGACTCAATAAAAGTTATATGTTTTATTCTATGAGTGCTTTTGGGATTACGCATCTTCTTCTTTTGATTTGCACTTGTAACCAGCATTGGTATCCCTATCGATTTCATAAGCAGCAAGTGCCGGGTGAAGACATTGCGGGACACCCCCCCCTGAAATACGTCACGTTTGACGTATCATTCAGTCATCCATTCAGCTGCAGGCCGGGAACTTCGGATAGAGGCGGAAGAGAAGGAGAATAGCAGAGGACGCTGCTGTTGGATATGGTTCCGATCCTGTTGAACGAGATTCTCCTACCTTCGGTGCGCATAGGTACACCTCTGACGGCTGCCGCATACGTCCTGCATAATTCCCGGTTACCGGAGTTGGTATGTTTATTGTTTCTATAGGGGTTTACCTAATTTCATTCTGTGCTTTTAATATTAACACACACAGTGAATTTCACAAAATACTAATTACAACTATCATTAAACAAATATATACAGACCTTATGCCTTTTTGGAGGGTGCTTAATGGACTAGTAAACCTTTTAAAATAACTGTTGAACAGTAATACTGTGCTGGCTCTCCTATGTATTGCTGCTGAGGCCAATATAGCTCCTCAGACTGTGATACACTTACTTCCTGAAACCAGTCCCACACCAAACTGTTTCCCCTCTGCAACAGAAATAGTGCAGACCTTGTCCATCTTTAAACTTATAAGAATATTAAAATGTGCACAAAGCCAAATTATAAAATTAATTGCAATTAAGTCTGTTACAGTTTCCTTTAAAGTATTTATGGAAATTACTTAAATTAGTAGTAAAAAGTATATTTTGTAAAAAAATATCTCAAAGTTGTTATTTTAAAAGATAATTATAAGCAAGAACATGACCACTGGACAGTGTCCTCTTCTGATTTAACCCTGACTGGTTAATTAAATAAAGAGACATTGTAGAAGAACATAAAAGTTAATATAATAAAATAGTTAAAGGGCCATGATACCCAAATGTTGAATCACTTGAAAGTGATGCAGCATAGCTGTAAAAAGCTGACTAGAAAATATCACCTGAACATCTCTATATAAAAAGGAAAGAAAGTTTACCTCAAAAGTTCCTCAGTAGCCACATCCCATTGTATAGAACTTCTAAGCAGCAAATCAGTATGTCTGTCCCGGGACAGCTATGGGAGTGAGCTTTGTGAACACTCATCTTATTTTCCTATTCAGTTTAAGGAGGTTTACCATGAAATCTCATGAGAGTTAAGTCAAATCTCATGAGATCATAGTAAAAGAGTTCATGACCTCAGCACTGCTGATGCTGATTGGCTGCTGTTCATTTCTTCATTTTTTATTTTATTTTTTTACCTGCAGCTGGGCAGCCGCTGAGTATAACTTTTTACACAGAAATTACTCTGCTGAGCTGAGGAAGTTAGGAGGTAAAATATTTTCCTTTTTTACATAAATTTGCTCAGGTGATATTTTCCTGTCAGCTTTTTACAGTTATACTGCATCAGCTTTAAGTGATTTAGCATATAAGTATTATTTCCCTTTAAGCAAATTTATTAAAAACATATATGTGAAAAAAAATTATGATTTTTTATATATATAAATATATCTTTAAAGGGACAGTACACACCAAATTTCATATAACTGCATGTAATAGACACTACTATTAAAGAATATGCACATATACTGATCTAAAAATCCAGTATAAAACCTTTAAAAACTTACTTAGGCCTAGATTTAGAGTTCGGCGGTAAAAGGGCTGTTAACGCTCCGCGGGTTTTTTTCTGGCCGCACCATAAATTTAACTCTGGTATCGAGAGTTCAAACAAATGCTGCGTTAGGCTCCAAAAAAGGAGCGTAGAGCATTTATACCGCAAATGCAACTCTCGATACCAGAGTTGCTTACGGACGCGGCCGGCATCAAAAACGTGCTCGTGCACGATTCTCCCATAGGAAACAATGGGGCTGTTTGAGCTGAAAAAAAACCTAACACCTGCAAAAAAGCAGCGTTCAGCTCCTAACGCAGCCCCATTGTTTCCTATGGGGAAACACCTCCTAAGTCTGCACCTAACACCCTAACATGTACCCCGAGTCTAAACACCCCTAACCTTACACTTATTAACTCCTAATCTGCCGCCCCCGCTATCGCTGACCCCTGCATTACACTTTTAACCCCTAATCTGCCGCTCCGTAAACCGCCGCCACCTACGTTATCCCTATGTACCCCTAATCTGCTGCCCTAACATCGCCGACCCCTATGTTATATTTATTAACCCCTAATCTGCCCCCCACATCGTCGCCGACACCTGCCTACACTTATTAACCCCTAATCTGCCGAGCGGACCGCACCGCTACTATAATAAAGTTATTAACCCCTAATCCGCCTCACTAACCCTATCATAAATAGTATTAACCCCTAATCTGCCCTCCCTAACATCGCCGACACCTACCTTCAATTATTAACCCCTAATCTGCCGACCGGAGCTCACCGCTATTCTAATAAATGGATTAACCCCTAAAGCTAAGTCTAACCCTAACACTAACACCCCCCTAAGTTAAATATAATTTTTATCTAACAAAATAAATTAACTCTTATTAAATAAATGATTCCTATTTAAAGCTAAATACTTACCTGTAAAATAAATCCTAATATAGCTACAATATAAATTATAATTATATTATAGCTATTTTAGGATTAATATTTATTTTACAGGCAACTTTGTAATTATTTTAACCAGGTACAATAGCTATTAAATAGTTAAGAACTATTTAATAGTTACCTAGTTAAAATAATAACAAATTTACCTGTAAAATAAATCATAACCTAAGATATAATTAAACCTAACACTACCCTATCAATAAAATAATTAAATAAACTACCTACAATTACCTACAATTAACCTAACACTACACTATCAATAAATTAATTAAACACAATTGCTACAAATAAATAAAATTAAATAAACTATCTAAAGTACAAAAAATAAAAAAGAACTAAGTTACAGAAAATAATAAAATATTTACAAACATAATAAAAATATTACAACAATTTTAAACTAATTACACCTACTCTAAGCCCCCTAATAAAATAACAAAGCCCCCCAAAATAAAAAATTCCCTACCCTATTCTAAAATACAAATATTACAAGCTCTTTTACCTTACCAGCCCTGAACAGGGCCCTTTGCGGGGCATGCCCCAAGAATTTCAGCTCTTTTGCCTGTAAAAAAAAACATACAATACCCCCCCCCAACATTACAACCCACCACCCACATACCCCTAATCTAACCCAAACCCCCCTTAAATAAACCTAACACTACCCCCCTGATGATCTTCCTACCTTGTCTTCACCATGCCAGGTTCACCGATCCGTCCTGGCTCCAAGATCTTCATCCAACCCAAGCGTGGGCTAGACATCCACTGAAGAAGTCCAGAAGAGGGTCCAAAGTCTTCCTCCTATCCGGCAAGAAGAGGACATCCGGACCGGCAAACATCTTCTCCAAGCGGCATCTTCTATCTTCTTCCATCCGATGACGACCGGCTCCATCTTGAAGACCTCCAGCGCGGATCCATCCTCTTCTTCCGACGACTAGACGACGAATGACGGTTCCTTTAAGGGACGTCATCCAAGATGGCGTCCCTCGAATTCCGATTGGCTGATAGGATTCTATCAGCCAATCGGAATTAAGGTAGGAATTTTCTGATTGGCTGATGGAATCAGCCAATCAGAATATAGTTCAATCCGATTGGCTGATCCAATCAGCCAATCAGATTGAGCTCGCATTCTATTGGCTGATCGGAACAGCCAATAGAATGCGAGCTCAATCTGATTGGCTGATTGGATCAGCCAATCGGATTGAACTATATTCTGATTGGCTGATTCCATCAGCCAATCAGAAAATTCCTACCTTAATTCCGATTGGCTGATAGAATCCTATCAGCCAATCGGAATTCGAGGGACGCCATCTTGGATGACGTCCCTTAAAGGAACCGTCATTCGTCGTCTAGTCGTCGGAAGAAGAGGATGGATCCGCGCTGGAGGTCTTCAAGATGGAGCCGGTCGTCATCGGATGGAAGAAGATAGAAGATGCCGCTTGGAGAAGATGTTTGCCGGTCCGGATGTCCTCTTCTTGCCGGATAGGAGGAAGACTTTGGACCCTCTTCTGGACTTCTTCAGTGGATGTCTAGCCCACGCTTGGGTTGGATGAAGATCTTGGAGCCAGGACGGATCGGTGAACCTGGCATGGTGAAGACAAGGTAGGAAGATCATCAGGGGGGTAGTGTTAGGTTTATTTAAGGGGGGTTTGGGTTAGATTAGGGGTATGTGGGTGGTGGGTTGTAATGTTGGGGGGGGGTATTGTATGTTTTTTTTTACAGGCAAAAGAGCTGAAATTCTTGGGGCATGCCCCGCAAAGGGCCCTGTTCAGGGCTGGTAAGGTAAAAGAGCTTGTAATATTTGTATTTTAGAATAGGGTAGGGAATTTTTTATTTTGGGGGGCTTTGTTATTTTATTAGGGGGCTTAGAGTAGGTGTAATTAGTTTAAAATTGTTGTAATATTTTTATTATGTTTGTAAATATTTTATTATTTTCTGTAACTTAGTTCTTTTTTATTTTTTGTACTTTAGATAGTTTATTTAATTTTATTTATTTGTAGCAATTGTGTTTAATTAATTTATTGATAGTGTAGTGTTAGGTTAATTGTAGGTAATTGTAGGTAGTTTATTTAATTATTTTATTGATAGGGTAGTGTTAGGTTTAATTATATCTTAGGTTAGGATTTATTTTACAGGTAAATTTGTTATTATTTTAACTAGGTAACTATTAAATAGTTCTTAACTATTTAATAGCTATTGTACCTGGTTAAAATAATTACAAAGTTGCCTGTAAAATAAATATTAATCCTAAAATAGCTATAATATAATTATAATTTATATTGTAGCTATATTAGGATTTATTTTACAGGTAAGTATTTAGCTTTAAATAGGAATCATTTATTTAATAAGAGTTAATTTATTTTGTTAGATAAAAATTATATTTAACTTAGGGGGGTGTTAGTGTTAGGGTTAGACTTAGCTTTAGGGGTTAATCCATTTATTAGAATAGCGGTGAGCTCCGGTCGGCAGATTAGGGGTTAATAATTGAAGGTAGGTGTCGGCGATGTTAGGGAGGGCAGATTAGGGGTTAATACTATTTATGATAGGGTTAGTGAGGCGGATTAGGGGTTAATAACTTTATTATAGTAGCGGTGCGGTCCGCTCGGCAGATTAGGGGTTAATAAGTGTAGGCAGGTGTCGGCGACGATGTGGGGGGCAGATTAGGGGTTAATAAATATAACATAGGGGTCGGCGATGTTAGGGCAGCAGATTAGGGGTACATAGGGATAACGTAGGTGGCGGCGGTTTACGGAGCGGCAGATTAGGGGTTAATTATTTTAAGTAGCTTGCGGCGACGTTGTGGGGGGCAAGTTAGGGGTTAATAGATATAATACAGGGGTCGGCGGTGTTAGGGGCAGCAGATTAGGGGTACATAAGTATAACGTAGGTGGCGGTCGGCAGATTAGGGGTTAAAAATTTTAATCGAGTGGCGGCGATGTGGGGGGAGCTCGGTTTAGGGGTACATAGGTAGTTTATGGGTGTTAGTGTACTTTAGGGTACAGTAGTTAAGAGCTTTATAAACCGGCGTTAGCCAGAAAGCTCTTAACTCCTGCTATTTTCAGGCGGCTGGAATCTTGTCGTTAGAGCTCTAACGCTCACTGCAGAAACGACTCTAAATACCGGCGTTAGGAAGATCCCATTGAAAAGATAGGCTACGCAAATGGCGTAGGGGGATCTGCGGTATGGAAAAGTCGCGGCTGTAAAGTGAGCGTTAGACCCTTTAATCACTGACTCCAAATACCAGCGGGCGCCCAAAACCAGCGTTAGGAGCCTCTAACGCTGGTTTTGACGGCTACCGCCGAACTCTAAATCTAGGCCTTAGAAACTCAAAGTTTAGCTCTGTTGATGAGGTTAGTTTTGGGACACCCATTAAAAGAGGCTGGGAGCAGACACTCTCCCCTCCTGCCTTCCCTGCATATGAAAATACATATTAAACAAACAGGAGCCAGCCGTAGTCTGTAAACAAGTGTATACATCTGACACTTTGTGGCTTGGTTAGGGCTCTGAAAATCAGCACAATGTTTTTAAAAATAAGCAGAACTAAACATTTTTACAAAAACACTCCCAGATCAGCTATATAAATAGATCATCTTCAAAACATTTATGAAAGAAAAATCTGGTGTACAATGTCCCTTTAAGTTACTTATTTAATGTCTCCCTCGGACATACATTTCCCCTCAGGATTTCACAGCTTGTGTGTACTCTTGATGATATCATTCTGATTGGTGTTTGTCCTGTGCTTACAGAGAGGGAACTTGTGTGGGAAATACTGAGGAGTGTCAGGTGTTGTTGTTTTGAGGGGGGTTTTCTACTCAAGTTTACTATAACTTGTTAGAGCTTCCAAGGTATGTGTAAAAAAAATCATTGCTAAATTAAGGATTGAGTGAGATTCAAGTAATGACGTTTTAAGAAGTTATTGTGATTTGAGACAGTGTTTTAATTAAAATGTCTCTGTGTTATTTTGCTTAAATTTTTTTCACACTATAACAATCTCCTTTTTAAAAATAATAGAAATAGAAATGTTGTAGTAAATTAAAACTTTTAAATTAACTTCTTAAGGTAGATGTTTGGTTAAGCTTAAGAAAATATGCAGAGGATTTAATTTATATTTAAATCTCATTTCCAAACATATTTATCTAGATATCAAAGGAATTTACTGTAAGACTAAAATCTTCTCTGCTGTCATGCTTATATGCTCTTGAATGATCAATGATGATTGCATAATCTATACAATATTAATACCATATACATTTATGTGTTTTGGGATGTTGTGAATTCACAGTAGCAATAAGACCTCCGGTTAATTTTCTAAATGTCCCCCAATTGCCCCCAAATTAGTCATCTTTATAAAAGAATAAAATTAGTAGCATCTTTATATTTTAATAAAGTAACTGTAGTTACTGCAGTTATATGTGGCTACATTTGGTGGGTGTGGGGTGTTAGCAAAAAAAAATGGCACTGGAAAGTGCCTTTACATTGCGGTCTATGGGAACTGTTCCCTGTAAATATATATGCTTATATGCATATATATGTATGTGTTAATATGTGTATATACACATATTAACACATAAATATATATATATATATACAGGGAGTGCAGAATTATTAGGCAAGTTGTATTTTTGAGGATTCATTTTATTATTGAACAACAACCATGTTCTCAATGAACCCAAAAAACTCATTAATATCAAAGCTGAATAGTTTTGGAAGTAGTTTTTAGTTTGTTTTTAGTTATAGCTATTTTAGGGGGATATCTGTGTGTGCAGGTGTCTATTACTGTGCCTAATTATTAGGCAACTTAACAAAAAACAAATATATACCCATTTCAATTATTTATTTTTACCAGTGAAACCAATATAACATCTCAACATTCACAAATATACATTTCTGACATTCAAAAACAAAACAAAAACAAATCAGTGACCAATATAGCCACCTTTCTTTGCAAGGACACTCAAAAGCCTGCCATCCATGGATTCTGTCAGTGTTTTGATCTGTTCACCATCAACATTGCGTGCAGCAGCACCCACAGCCTCCCAGACACTGTTCAGAGAGGTGTACTGTTTTCCCTCCTTGTAAATCTCACATTTGATGATGGACCACAGGTTCTCAATGGGGTTCAGATCAGGTGAACAAGGAGGCCATGTCATTATATTTTCTTCTTTTATACCCTTTCTTGCCAGCCACGCTGTGGAGTACTTGGAAGCGTGTGAGGGAGCATTGTCCTGCATGAAAATCATGTTTTTCTTGAAGGATGCAGACTTCTTCCTGTACCACTGCTTGAAGAAGGTGTCTTCCAGAAACTGGCAGTAGGACTGGGAGTTGAGCTTGACTCCATCCTCAACCCGAAAAGGCCCCACAAGCTCATCTTTGATGATACCAGCCCAAACCAGTACTCCACCTCCACCTTGCTGGCGTCTGAGTCGGACTGGAGCTCTCTACCCTTTACCAATCCAGCCACGGGCCCATCCATCTGGCCCATCAAGACTCACTCTCATTTCATCAGTCCATAAAACCTTAGAAAAATCAGTCTTGAGATATTTCTTGGCCCAGTCTTGACGTTTCAGCTTGTGTGTCTTGTTCAGTGGTGGTCGTCTTTCAGCCTTTCTTACCTTGGCCATGTCTCTGAGTATTGCACACCTTGTGCTTTTGGGCACTCCAGTGATGTTGCAGCTCTGAAATATGGCCAAACTGGTGGCAAGTGGCATCTTGGCAGCTGCACGCTTGACTTTTCTCAGTTCATGGGCAGTTATTTTGCGCCTTGGTTTTTCCACACGCTTCTTGCGACCCTGTTGACTATTTTGAATGAAACGCTTGATTGTTCGATGATCACGCTTCAGAAGCTTTGCAATTTTAAGAGTGCTGCATCCCTCTGCAATATATCTCACTATTTTTGACTTTTCTGAGCCTGTCAAGTCCTTCTTTTGACCCATTTTGCCAAAGGAAAGGAAGTTGCCTAATAATTATGCACACCTGATATAGGGTGTTGATGTCATTAGACCACACCCCTTCTCATTACAGAGATGCACATCACCTAATATGCTTAATTGGTAGTATGCTTTCGATCCTATACAGCTTGGAGTAAGACAACATGCATAAAGAGGATGATGTGGTCAAAATACTCATTTGCCTAATAATTCTGCACTCCCTGTATATATATATATATATATATATATATATTTATAAATATATATATATTTAAAATTGCATTCAGATTGTTTCAGTGGTGCGGATGGAAACAGATTAAATTGGTTCCTTTTAAAGTGGCGATGGATTGCACCATCCCGTTTTGAAACCTGGATTTGAAGATGCCATTAGTATTAGTGTCAAACAGGACAGTGTGAATGTGACTTAGAATCACGACATTCGTAGAAGTTGGGATTCTAAAGTGACTATTGAAGTATGCCCATCACGCCAAGATACATATGGCATTTATATGGTTAATCTGTGATGAGGATTGATTTGGATTACAATAGATTAATGTCACACTTGTAAATGAGTATTCCCTTGCATAATGAACAAAGGGGTTAATTGAATAGACATTTACTGTGACGTTGAAAGGTGTGAATGGGATATTTGTGTCAGTTTCAGGTGACCTCCCAGTTTCTATATCAAGAACAGGCACTTAACACAGGTAAAGGGCTTCTTGGGAGCTTTTCTGTTGAAAAAGTGTTAGCAGCTTGGATTTTTAAAAAACAAATTTTGCACTGTGATCATCCAAGAAACTCAAAGACCATTTCAATCGGAAAGCTAAAAGCTAAAAGCCATTTTGGGAGCAAATCACAGATAGATTGTAAGACCCCATGTTCATCTAGCCCCCGGTAGTGCATTACTGTTTCTGAGCCTACTCTTCAACAAAAGATACCAAGAGATAAAGCAAATATGACGATAGAAGTAAATTGAAAAGTTGTTTAAAACTATATTCTCTATAAGGAACATTTAATATTGTTTCTTTAATTAAGTTGCCAAATTCAAATATGTAACAGGAACATATTTTTTTTTTTAAATATATTTTTATTGAGATTTACAAATAAATACAAAGAAACAATTTGTCCACATACAAGAACTGAAGAAAGGAAGGGAAAAGAGAACGGCAGAGCACGAATATATATATAATATTCAGGTTAATATAGTGCATCGTATACATTACAATTTAAAAACCAAACGAGAAGAAAAAAAAACAAACACAAAAAAAAAAAAAAAAAACAGAAAATATAATCATCTTGAGTCCTAGTGAAAAACAGTGCATATTGTGCTTATAAAAACTAAAAACAGAGAAGACCCTATGTCCATAAATACATATGTCTGTATATTACAATATGAATAAACATTTGAGGTTAAAAAGATTACCTTCCTTCTAAAGCTAAGGGTAATACAAAACAGTACATATACACAAGTCCGTATACTGTTGAATCAAGATGAACCAAATCAGTGGATTAATAATATCTGTGACAAAAAGGAAAAAAAGAAAAGGAGAATAAAAAAGAAATCTCTTGCTACTATCTATTAATGTAAACATCCAAAATTGGTTAGAAATCATATAGTGTAGTCAGGTGGTACTGAGTAAATGTTATGTTAGGTGCAAGTATTTGATATCCTTAACTGCAGGACCACTCAGTCTCACACCAAACCTTTAGGTTCATAAGATGTAATCAAGAACCTAGTTTTTGCTCATAGATCTGAGGGTCACTGCTGCATGGATGCAGAGTGAAAGAAATGAGATTTAAAGATATATTATCCCGATTGCAATAGCAGTTTGCAATATGCAGATAATTATACAGAGAGGAGGAAATGAGATTTAAAGATATATTATCCCGATTGCAATAGCAGTTTGCAATATGCAGATAATTATAGAGATAGTAGATAAAAGAAAGGTAAATATAGATTAGTGTTAGAATGTGAATGTCAGCCTCAAATAACACAGGTTGCAACCAGGAGGTGTTTCTATATAAATTAAGCAGGAGAGCTCTATAACGGTTATATTGTTTTTAGTTAACAGGCAATCCTTAGTTAGTCTATAACGTTGTTAGTATTCATGTAAACAGCAGGCAGTCCTTCACAATCAACAGTATGATATTTGATAATGCACATTGAATATTTAAGCACAGTTCGTCAAGCTGAAGCGATAGATATTACAAGCAATCAGATTGTTAAAGGTAGCTGAATTTGCATAAGCGTCACACTGTATAACATGCAGGAAAGTCCTTTAAAGTAGTAAGTGAATTAAGGTATATACGTTACCACCTTCAGAGAGTAAGAAATAGTAACGGTTACCGCAGCTTCAAGGTGAGTTACTATTAAGCACAGGAGTTGGTTGTTTGCAGCCAGAGTGAGAGAGAGCTCCTGAGACTTACGGTGACGTCAGACGCCGATACACGGCTTCAATGTATAAGCCGGGAGAAACAGATTTAACAAGTGTAAGATACTTTGAGGATTCCGGTCAAAATAAGGAAACCTGAAATATGACGATCCAAAGTTGAAAAGCACACAGCAATTGAAGTTACTAATAGTAAATTCCTTGGTTAGGAATATCAGCAAGGTGTCTTCGTTGTTGCTCAGCTTATAGCTAAGTGAATACAAATTACCAAGCATAGGTAGACTGGAGGAGGGGCCTTATATAGGAATGTGAATACCTGAACATCCTGACTTAAAGGGACAGGAACATAACAGGACGCCCCCCTAAAAAGAGCCGCTCCGCGGATCAAGGCTTGGGTCGGTCGGGATGTCTTCGATGGAAAATTGAAAGAAGACGGGGTGCCGACAAATTAGAGTATGGTTCCCAGGAGTCCTCATCAGCCCCAAAACCTTTCCATCGTACCAGGTACTGGAGTTGATTGCGGTATAAACGAGAGTCCAAAATAGAATCCACTTCATACTCAACATCATCCACAACTGGAGGGTTAGTCAATGACGGATGAGGGGGATCCCTTGTCGGAGAGAAAGGTTTCAGGAGGGACACATGGAATGTAGGATGTATCCTGAGAGAGAGAGGTAGCTGAAGAGTCACAGCATTTGGATTAACAACCTTAACTATGTCATAGGGACCTATAAAGAGACTTCCAAGCTTTTTACTTGGAATACAGAGTTTCAAGTGTTTGGTACTTAACCAAACCTTATCCCCAGGTTTATATGGAGGGGGTTTCGAGCGTCTCAAATCATAATGATGTTTCTGTGAAGCTTGAGCTTCTTGTAAGGTTGTTTTGAGAACAGAAAAACCCTCAGCAATAGTATTAACTGTCTGATCAACCGTAGGTAGCAAGGAATCGGTTCTGTGGAAAAGATGGTATGAAGGGTGAAAACCATAATTAATATAGAATGGCGAAGTTTTTGTGGATGCGTTGGTCATGTTATTATGTGCAAATTCTGCAGTAGGTAGCAGAGCGAACCAGTTATCCTGTTGGTTGGTACAATAGCATCTCAGATACTGTTCAAGAGACTGGTTAGTCCTTTCGCACTGACCATTAGTCTGGGGATGATAAGCAGTACTTAATCTCCTAGTAATCTTGAGTATGGAACATAACTGAGTCCAGAACTTAGAGGTGAATTGAGATCCTCTATCAGACGTGATGGAGTCAGGTAGTCCATGTAACTTTACAACATGATTCAAGAACAGTATGGCTGTTTCGGATGCGGTTGGTAAACCCATATGTGGGATAAAGTGTGCCATTTTAGAAAACAAATCAACAATGACTAGAATTGTGTTATGGTTAGAGGATGGAGGTAACTCCACTATATAGTCCATTGCTATGTCCTTCCAGGGTCTTTCAGGAACTGGTAATGAAAGTAGAAGTCCATAAGGACGAGTTCTAGTATGTTTGCAAGTAGCGCAGACAGAACAGGATCGAATGTAGGAAGAGACAGAACTTTTCATATTGGGCCACCAATAGTCTCTTTGTAGTATGCGTAGTGTTTTATGAAGTCCAGGATGTCCTGAAAGGAGAGAATCATGTGCAGAATGCATCAATTCATTTCGTAGAGGTTCTGGAATGTATATCTGGTTTCCATGGTAATACAGATTACTACTGTGTTTTTGTAGATCTGCTAATGGGAGTTTTGGATCTGCTCTCTGATACTCTTTTATAGAGGTTTCAGTGATTGAAGTCAATCCAATGAACTTATTTTGTGGTATGATAGAATCTGGAGGTATATAATGTTGAGGTTTTGGATCCTTCCTTGAAAGCGCATCTGCTTTTGTATTTTTAGAACCTGGGCGGTAAGTGATGGTGAAATCAAATCTTGAAAAGAAGAGGCTCCATCTAACTTGTCTAGATGTTAATGTTTTGCTGGTTTTTAAATATTCAAGGTTTCTATGATCCGTAAATATAAGAATAGTATGTTTAGTACCCTCAAGGAGGTGTCTCCAAAACTCTAGTGCTGATTTTATAGCGAGAAGCTCTTTTTCACCAATAGCATAATTTAGCTCGGCTGAGCTCATTACCCTAGAGTAATATGATATTGGATGTAGTGCTTCCTTGGGTGAAACTCTTTGTGAGAGTACAGCTCCAAGAGCGTACTCAGAAGCATCAACCTCAAGCGTGTACTGTAAACTGGGATCTGGGAATTTGAGTATCGGTGCTGTTACAAACCTCTCCTTTAATACTTTAAATGCGTTCTCAGCATGTATATTCCAAGAGAAACCAGGTTTTTTCTGAGTTAATTTAGTCAAGGGTCTAGCAATCTCAGAAAAGCCCTTGATAAACTTCCTATAGAAGTTTGCAAACCCAAGAAATCTCTGAACATCTTTTTTTGTACGGGGGGTGCTCCAGTTTGTAATAGCTTCCACTTTGTTTGCTTCCATAGCGATACCAGAAGGGGAAACCTGGTATCCTAAGAAGGAGATAGTAGTGGTATTAAAAATGCATTTCTCTAGCTTGGCATAGAGATGGTGTGTACGAAGTCTGGACAAAACAAGCTTGACATGGGTGTGATGGTTTGTTATATTGTCAGAATAGATTAAAATGTCATCTAAATAAATGACCATACAAACATCAAGTAAGTCATGGAATACGTCATTTATAAAACACTGGAACGTTGCAGGAGCGTTGCACAGCCCAAAAGGCATTACTGTATATTCATACAGTCCATAACGTGTGCGGAAAGCTGTTAGCCACTCATCGCCTTTCCTCATTCTTATCAAGTTATAAGCTCCTCTAAGATCTAATTTTGTGTAAATTTTAGCTCCTTGCAACCGTTCTATAAGTTCAGGGATAAGTGGGAGTGGGTACCTGTTTTTCTTGGTACATTTATTAAGTTGTCTGTAGTCAATAATAGGACGAAGTGATCCGTCCTTATTTTTAACAAAAAACATTGCAGCACCTGCTGGAGAGGTGGAAGGTCTTATAAAACCTTTCTTAAGGTTATCCTCTAAGTACTGTTTCAAATGAACCAATTCAGGTTCTGACATAGGATATATATGACCAAAGGGAATGGAACTGCCCGGTAGTAAGTCTATAGGACAGTCATATGACCTGTGGGGGGGTAAGTTCTGAGCTTCTACTTTGTCAAACACATCAGAATATTCTTTATAACATTCAGGTAAAACATGATCAGTCATACAACACACAGAAGCTTTGGGAAAACAGACTTCCTTACAGTAAGTGGAATTGAAATTCACAACACCTTGCTTCCAAGAAATATCAGGATCATGTTTTATCAACCAATTGATACCAAAAATTAATGGGTATAAACTAGAGGGCAAAATGTCAAATGTACATGTCTCAGTATGGCCCTTCTGTGTGATAACTTGTAAGGGTGTGGTATGATGGGTAATAGGCCCTGTATTCATAAGAAAACCATCAACCAATCTTATGGCTTGATAATATGTTATGTTAGGTGCAAGTATTTGATATCCTTAACTGCAGGACCACTCAGTCTCACACCAAACCTTTAGGTTCATAAGATGTAATCAAGAACCTAGTTTTTGCTCATAGATCTGAGGGTCACTGCTGCATGGATGCAGAGTGAAAGAAATGAGATTTAAAGATATATTATCCCGATTGCAATAGCAGTTTGCAATATGCAGATAATTATACAGAGAGGAGGAAATGAGATTTAAAGATATATTATCCCGATTGCAATAGCAGTTTGCAATATGCAGATAATTATAGAGATAGTAGATAAAAGAAAGGTAAATATAGATTAGTGTTAGAATGTGAATGTCAGCCTCAAATAACACAGGTTGCAACCAGGAGGTGTTTCTATATAAATTAAGCAGGAGAGCTCTATAACGGTTATATTGTTTTTAGTTAACAGGCAATCCTTAGTTAGTCTATAACGTTGTTAGTATTCATGTAAACAGCAGGCAGTCCTTCACAATCAACAGTATGATATTTGATAATGCACATTGAATATTTAAGCACAGTTCGTCAAGCTGAAGCGATAGATATTACAAGCAATCAGATTGTTAAAGGTAGCTGAATTTGCATAAGCGTCACACTGTATAACATGCAGGAAAGTCCTTTAAAGTAGTAAGTGAATTAAGGTATATACGTTACCACCTTCAGAGAGTAAGAAATAGTAACGGTTACCGCAGCTTCAAGGTGAGTTACTATTAAGCACAGGAGTTGGTTGTTTGCAGCCAGAGTGAGAGAGAGCTCCTGAGACTTACGGTGACGTCAGACGCCGATACACGGCTTCAATGTATAAGCCGGGAGAAACAGATTTAACAAGTGTAAGATACTTTGAGGATTCCGGTCAAAATAAGGAAACCTGAAATATGACGATCCAAAGTTGAAAAGCACACAGCAATTGAAGTTACTAATAGTAAATTCCTTGGTTAGGAATATCAGCAAGGTGTCTTCGTTGTTGCTCAGCTTATAGCTAAGTGAATACAAATTACCAAGCATAGGTAGACTGGAGGAGGGGCCTTATATAGGAATGTGAATACCTGAACATCCTGACTTAAAGGGACAGGAACATAACAGTAAAGTCCCTATACTTTCTTCGACTCAATTCTTTTCTCGCCAATATTCCCCACATTATGTGTGCGCTACCCAATGTAGAATAAGACCTGGCTCCCTCATTTTATGTACATAGCCAGGTAGACATTGTGACCGAACCACCCAAAACATAAAACAATAAAAACACAAAAACTCACAAACGAAACAAACCAAGGAAAAAAGAGAAGAAAAAAAAAAAAAAAAACCCCTCCTCTCGTCCCCCCAACCTCCCCCCCCCCCCCCCCCCACACACACTCACTCCCCGTCTACTGCCCATTCGCCAGGGAAGTGGCCTGCCAAAATGTTTATCTGTAGATATTCCGAGTTAATGATTGGTTTGATTAATTTTTTTTGATGCATGAGGGGCAAAGATCTTACAAAAATCTCCCATTTCTTAAGAAATACTGCTAAGTGTATATCCTGTGGGTAGGGTATGTTAGTCTGTTCTATTATGAACTGATCAGTCAATGCCCTTTTAAATTGTACCATCGTAGGTAGAGCAGATGCTTTCCATGCCTTAAAAATAAGGTTCCGCGCAGTCAGGATAATGGTATTTATCAGGTTATAATTCTTAATTGTATGCTGATATTTTACTAAGAAAAAGATCTCAATAGGAGATATCTTATAGTCCATCTTAAGAACAGCCATCATCCAATATATAATTTTCCCCCAGTATTGACGTGCCTTTGGGCAACTCCATAAACAATGAAATAGATCAGCGTCTGTAGTTGAG
The DNA here is from genome assembly GCF_027579735.1 of Bombina bombina. NCBI lineage: Eukaryota > Metazoa > Chordata > Amphibia > Anura > Bombinatoridae > Bombina > Bombina bombina. The sequence continues at coordinate 770,632,057 of NC_069503.1, read as the reverse complement.
CATCTAGGGCATAGAGCCTTTGTTTTATACCATTTGGCTAAGACAGCAGGCGTAAGATACCTCTGGAGCCCGACTTTTATCTGTGACTCCCTCCAAGATGTCGGAACCCAGGACTTTTGCGCTATTTTGAAACTCTCTATGATAGTCTGCTCATCTATATCCGGAAATAAATTTGCCCATTTAACAACCATCTTGTCTATTTGTGCTTTGGATGGTTTCTGAATTACTAGTAGATATAAAGGGGAGATTGCGTAAATTCCTGCCGCGTACATTGTAATCCTGGTCTGCAGCTCACCCAATGACCAGTCATTCCCGTATTTCGCGAGCATCTCTTGAAGAAAGTGCCTAACTTGCAGGTAAGCGTAGAAATCCCGTGTCCCTATATCAAACCGAGATACAATATCTTGAAATAATACGGTAAGTCCTCCCGCATCTCGCAACTGACATAAATTTTGGAGACCTTTGGATTCCCAAACTGAGAATAACCGGTTCGAGAGGCCAGGACTGAATTCTGGGTTGCCCACTATAGGTAGATATTGTGAAACATACAGCGAATTCCCCGTTTCTATACATAAACTTTGCCATGCGATAATGACATTCTTCAGAGTATTCAAATAGAATACATTGGATGGAATGGAGGTAAGTGGGCAGTGCAAGAGAGCTTTCAAATTAAATGGCGCCACAATCTGTGATTCCCAGGTGAGAGACGTAATTTGCTCCTTCCCAGTAAGCCAATCAAGTGCAAATCTAGCTATTATAACCTGATTATATGACTGAATGTTGGGGAGCGCCAAGCCTGCTGATGTCTTGGAATTCATGATCCTATGTGCGGCAATCCGTGGTCTTTTGCCATTCCATAGGAATTTGGAACAGGCTTTATTATAGATAGTGATATCTTTCTTGTGTAGAAACCATGGGATATTCTGCATAATGTAGAGGAGCTTTGGGAAGATGACTGCTTTAATCAAAGTCACCCGAGCCGTTAATGAGATAGGTAGCCTGGTCCATTCCTCCAGTTTACTCTTGCAAGAGTCCATTACTGTTCTGTAGTTTAATCCATACCAATCCTCCGGGTTTCTAGATAATCGTAAGCCCAGATATGTATTCTGAAGGACCTCTCTATAGGGGTGATTCACCTGCAGTGCCGGATTCTTATCTATCCACATGAGTTCAGATTTAGATGTATTAATCTTGAACCCTGAGATCTCTCCGAACTCTTGAGTAATACTCTGTAGGATAGGTAATGACACTTCAAGATTAGATAGAAATAGAAGAAGATCATCCGCATAGAGAAGAAGAATCAGCTTCTCACCCGCTAGTGAGATCCCCTCAAGTTCATGCCGTAATTGAATGGCCAAGGGTTCTATACTAAGATTGAACAAGAAGGGAGATAGTGGGCAGCCCTGTCTAGTCCCTCTGAACAGATTAAAACGTTGAGTAGAGGTGTTGTTGATAATTACAGCGGAGGAGGGGTTACTATAAATTAAACGAATATAGTTGTGGAAAGGACCCGAAAACCCGAATTCGTCTAGCGTGGTGAACAAATGGTCCCAACTGACCCTATCGAAAGCCTTTTCTGCGTCAACTGTCAAAATAGCCTTATTTATGTTACCATGAGATTCCTTAGTTTTATATATGTTCCAAAAAGATTCAATCAAAATTAGCAATTTCCTTATATTCTTTGTCGGCTTACGTCCATGCATGAAACCAGATTGGTTCTCGTGAATTAGGTCGCCCATGTACGGTTTTAACCGTAAGGCCAAGATAGATGCGAGCAGCTTATAGTCGGTATTTAAAACCGAGATAGGCCTGAAAGAACTTGGTAGTTCAGGATTTTTCCCCTTTTTTAGGATCAGCGAAATATTTGCGGACGTAAAGGATGCAGAACAGCTCGTATTCTCAGAAAAATAGAAGTTGAACAGCTTGACTAGAATAGGTAATACCTGGGGTTGAAGGATCTTGTAATATTCTGTAGGGAGAGCATCTGGACCAGCTGCTTTATTGAGTTTCGCATTTTTAATTGCCCAAATTATTTCTTCTTCCGTAATAGGAGCGTTGATAGCCGTTCTGGCTTCTGTAGATATGCGAGGAACTTTAATCTTTCCCCAGAATGACTCCTTTTTATGTAGTTCAGTAGGCTCTTGGGTATATAAATCCTGGAAGAAATTAAAAAATACTTTTTCTATGTCGGAGTGGTTTGTGAATCTAGAGGTTCCTTGTTTGATAGAGGTAATTGTATATCTAGGTGAAGATTTAACTAGCCTTGCTAAAAACTTCGCTGATCTGCCCATAAACCCTCCATATCTTGCTTTCATTTTAAGTTCTTCCTGGGCACTGATCTGTTTCAAGAATGAATCACGGAGCGTCTTTGCTGTGACATAAGCGTCCCAGCACTCTCTCGTTCGTCTAATAAGATACGCTCTATATGTATTCTTAACACGGTTGGCTAATTGCCTGGCCCCTGAACTGCTGTTTTTTGACAAGTGAAATGTATACGACTTAATCTCTCCTCGCAAAACGGCTTTAGAAGCCTCCCAAAACGTCTCGATTTTGTTCAAATAATTATAATTATTATTGAGGTATTCTGCCCACTTCAATCGAAGGTGGTTCTGAAATTTGATATTATTGCTCAGATATCTAGGGAAGAAGATATAATTCTTACCAGGCCGCCTACTAACGGCACTAAGTCCCAATACAATCACCGCGTGGTCAGAAATAGTTATGTCTTCAATTCTGGTGGTCCAGTTCTGAGCTAACATGGTTTCTGAAACCAGGAAATAGTCGAGACGGGAGAAAGACCGTTGAGCATGCGAAATACACGTATAAGCGCGAACATCAGGGTTCTGAACTCGCCATAAATCAACCACCCCCAGGTGGGAACATACTCTCTGAAAGATCCTCAATTTTCTGTCTCTACTGTTTCGCATCCTATTGTTAGAGTTATCTAAGATGGGGTCTGCTAATAGATTAAGATCGCCTGCAATGATTAAGTTTGATCCTATGTAACTATGTAGTTTTACAAGAAGAGCAGACCAGAAATTATTGTCAACTTGATTAGGGCCATATATGTTACAGAGTGTATATCTAATGCCTTTAATTTCCAACTCCAATATTAAAAATCTCCCTTCAGTATCGAGTTCAGTCTTACTTATCCTATATTCTAGCTTACGGTTCAACAATATTGCCACCCCCCTCTTTCTAGAGGTAAATGGAGCCGCCACAACTTCCCCCACCCACTTAGATTTGAGTTTGGGTATTTCACTAGCGTTAAGATGTAATTCTTGTAAAAGAACTATGTCAGGATTGAATTTGCCCAAGTATTTTATCACAGATTTTCTTTTAATAGGTGAATTAATGCCCCCTAAATTCCAGGATAAAAGATTAAGATTATACATCCTCAGAACTAATCAGCATACTGATCCAGTATATGGCCAGCAGTCAAAGATCTCGCTGTGTTTTGCCCTGGAGGTACAACAAAGACCCATCTCCACTATGCGCCATAACAGGGAGCCGAGAGGGAGAGGGAAGGCGCGAGGGGGCGAAAGGAGGAGAGAGGAGAGCGAGCGAGAGAGGAAAGGGGAAAGAAAAAAAAAAAAAAAAAAAAAAAAGAAAGGCAAAAACAAAAAAACAACCATAATAACCACAACCCACACAGACCCTGAAACAAACATAAAAACACCATTTCTAAAACTGTCGTATTCTCAAATTCACAGACCCTATTACTCATATCAATAACTCTAAGTGGTAAAATATTCAGATTATGTGGTCAAGAAAAAAGAGGGAAAGAAAAAGAAAAAAGAAAAAAAATCCCCTCCCGTTGGGATAGGGACCAGATCATGGGACCCCTGCCTCCCTACAAAAGGTCTCAGCCTCCATAACAGTATTAAGTGTATATGTACTGCCATCTTTCTGCACTATCAACTTTGCTGGGTACATTAGTCTAATATTGTAGTTCTCTCTCTGTAACCTCGCATAAAAGAAGGACATATCCCTTCTCTTGGTTAATGTTTCTGTAGAGAAGTCCTGGAACAATAGCAATTTATGTGGGCCTAGAGAGAGAGAACCGCATTTCCTGTAATGTCTAAGATATGTTACTTTGTCCTGAAAGTTGACAAATTTAAAGATTACTGGTCTGGGTCTCGAGGCTTCAGTCTGTTCACGTCTTTGGCCTATCCTATGTACCCTTTCAATCAGAAAGGGAGCAGCAGGAGCCGGGATCTGTAAAGCCTGTGGTAATGTGATAGTGGCGAAATTCATTAGATCTTGGAACTCAGGAGACTCAGGCAGACCAATCACTTTGAGGTTATTGCGCCTCGAACGATCCTCGAGATCTTCGACTTTGGCTTGCAGCGCAGTGATAGATTTGCTATGGGAGTCCAATATTGGATCAATAACATTAAATCTGTCTTCCAGATCTGAGATCCGATTCTCAATTTCATCTAGTCTGGATGAAAACTGCCTAACCTCCAAGGTGAGGTTTGAAATCTCGTTTCTGATCTCCTGTTTGATCATATCAAATTGAGGTGTCAAAATTTTAGCTACTTCAGCTGCAAATTCAGCCAGATTATTAGGGGAGGGGATAGAGACGCTTTTTTCCAAAGGGGATACAGCGCTCGAATCCAAGTTCCTGCTGCTCCCCTTCTTTTCTCGGGATTTGGGGGGCATATTGGAGGGGGAGTTCCTTTGCTGCATATATTTATCCATGAACAAAACTCAGCTAGTAAGTGTCTGTAAAGTGCTATATATTGTCTAGAAGATTTAGCGCAGAAGTATGTAAATCCAACACCTATAATACCTTAGTAGACAAACTCTAAGTAAAACTGAATATGTAGCCCTTCCTTGAATGCTAGCTTTCCTTATGAGTTAAGAAATTTATTCTCCAAAATATGCTACAAAAAAAAAAAAAAAAAAACAGGACCTGATATCTTAATATTTAGCACAACATATATAGCATAGTATCTTATGTTCCAGCAGAAATATTATTTTATGCCAGGTATCCATTCTATTCCTTGAATTCCTTGGACCACAATTTTATCTAAAGTGAGAAGAGGGCTATTACTTGCTTCAAAACCCTTTCTAACGTGTGTAGGGTTAAAGCTAGTAGCACAGAACTTTTAAATAGATAGATGTGAATACATAGGTATATATATATAGGAAGACAACTTCTTATCCTATCCTAAAGCAACATAGTAAAAATTACCCAAAATAACTTGTGTATGTGGATCTACAGTAATGGGCAGTTATACCCTTAGTTAGATAGACATAGGGTTCAAATTCTATAGTTCAATACTATTGATTTAAAGAAAACTTCTATCCAAAGCAGTTAGTATTTTATCTTAACCACATCAATATGACATAATACCTATCTATATTACTTAACTGGGGTGTATAAAACTCAGCCTTGGCAATCTCTTACAGGTGCTAAATGCCAGGAAGAAATTTCTGCATAATCTAGCCGCTATGCCTAATTACCAAGAGATCTTCTGCAGATGTTGTACCCTCTTAATCTAGCATTCAGAGGTGCCAGAATCTCAATAATAAAGCCTAGAAAGGAAAAAGACCTTATAACAGTATAGCATACACCCACTAGGTTATAAGCAAAACTGAGGGTAATAACTTCCCCCTATTAAGTCCTCAGGTTAAATTTATTGAGACCACATAATAAGTCCCACTATTATCTTCACTGCCGCCGCAGCCAATTGCCCAGTCAGCATAAGTTATTACTTCGGTGAATGCATCTGCCAGGGGGCCAATGCGTTGTATATTATGTCCAGCAAAAATACTTAAGCAGTCTGTGCAACTACACTACACAGAGTTAAGGTACTTTGCTCCCCTGCAGGACACCATTAAACAAATCAGGATACGATACCTCGCTGCAGGTGTCTAACCTTTCACCGGGAGCCTTGTCACTTCGATCTTCCCTGCTTACGTTTCACTGCGGGAGACCGCGGTTGCGGCCAGGGTAGGGAGTTGGTTGTGCAGTGGATAAGCCCGCCCACATCAGGGAGAGCGACGGTTCAATCGGTCACACCGACCCCTCTTCACCATTTGTAGCGGGCCGCAGAACAGGAGAGCTTGGACAGGCAGCGGTCAGGACCGGTATACGGCAATACCCCCGTCGTCTCACGCAGGGGGAGGCGGGATCCTCTTGGCCGTTTGCCCAACCAGGGGGCTCAGACTTTCCGTGATGATCTCACCGCTGTCTTCGATCCACTCTCTAGCCAGGGAGAGGGACTCTGTCACTTCCGACACTGGAACTTCAGGTGGGCTCACAAAATTCAGGTCTTTCAACGAACGGGCCAAAACCCGCTAGGGGACAGAGGGAGCCGCTGCCAGAGCAATCACAAGTCTCAGCCAGGTGAGTAAGCTCTCCCTTCCTGAGATAACTCAGCGTGTAGATAGTTTTTCCATAGGTTTGCACCTGTATAAGCAAGTCCCGTAACAGTTAGGGTTTTAAAACACAGATGCAGTAGGGAAGGAGACTAGTAATCGTCGATGTAAAGTCCTGGGCATAATAAGCGGGCTTTATCTAAAGGAGTTTTATTCCAGTGCTTAGAAGCCCCTGTAGAAATGGTGTGCACCAGCCACCGTGCATATCTAGGCTGCAACTTTAACTTCCCATGCTGGATCGAAATCCTTACTCCCAAGCCTGTGCATGGCCAAGGGAAACAAAGCATATGTTGGTGATGTCTTTAGGCCTCTCTCAAGGCACGGAGCTTCACAACACCTGCAGCTACCTGCAGATACCTGCATGCCCCGCCTCCAACAGGAAGTCCTCCTCACTCCCTCTTTCTCAACAGGAACATATTTTTATATTACCCTATATTTGATAGATATATGACAAATTAAAAGAAACAGGCTTTCTTCAGGTTGTTCATGGCTGTTCTTAATACCTAAATAGAACCAAAATATACATAGTCAATGCAAAAGTAAAACATGATGGATAATGGATTTAATATTGGTGATCCTAATGTGTTTGAATGCACTTTTTACTTAGCTAATAATAGCAACTCTATTTTAGGAACAATATTTTTTTATTTTTTCCAAACCAGGGAAGGATCTGATCATAAACAAAAAATGGAAAAAAGAGATGCAAAAAACCAAAATATTCTTCTGAAACAGTAAAATGGTTTTCAGGTGGCTATTATGCATCATTGTTCATTGTTTGCAGGGGTCAAGTCAAGCAGGAACGCATGGGAACGGAGTTCCTGCACTATTTTTGCAGGAGGAACTAAGTTCCCTCTAGACAGAGAACAGAAATGCTTCAGTAAACACTGCTGCTGCTGGTGGGAGGAGATGGAGTACAGTCTGGTTAGAGGGATAGTGAGATCCTCTAGTAATGGGCAGTAACACTTTCTACAATACACTAAATGCAAGCCTGTCAGCGGTCCTGCTGTGTTATCACCCCTGTTATGAATATTATCTTTTATTACACATGGTTCTTACATTTTTGTGTGGCTTGCTCTGTGGTTATTTAGCTCCTCTCAGCAGAAATAGGACTATTGCACCTTAAATTGGTATAATATATATATATATATATATATATATATATAAACAATATTAATTGTGAGGTAGGGTGGAAGTCTTGGTGAGTTCCCACACTTTTTTTGTAGGACTTGACACCTGATACATATTGGTACAAACACTGCAACAATAGAACAATATAGTGCTCAAGATATGTGTACGCTTCTACCTAGGTATGCCCTTCAAAAATAGCATACCAAGAGAAAGGAGTACATATGATAATAGAATTAATTGGGAAGATTTATTGAAGACTGTATCTGAATCTTAAATCTTTAATTTCAACTTTCAAGTACATTTAATTACTCAGTTATTATATAGAGTTATAGGGGCCTAGTTATCAAGCCGTCAACCTCAAATACACTGGAATTCCGCAGCGTATTTGTGGCGAGGCTGATTCGCCTTAGTTATCAAAGGCTTCAGACCGGCAAAAGTAGAATTTTGTGACGTAAGCTTCGATCCGCCGGACTCCGTCCGACACAGATCGATTCTTACGTCACTCCAGATGTTCCGCACACAAGTGCGGCACAATCTCACTACTTTTACTAGTTATCAAAAAACTAGCAGGTACGCTCGGCACTTTTACGGCCCAGCGTACCTGGTTTTCAATCCGCCAGCCTGGAGGCGGCGGATCCCATAGGAATCAATGGGAGTCTGACCATAGCGAAAGTACAAGTTCGCTGCTGCCAGATATCCCATTGATTCCTATGGGAGCTGTCTACACCTAACACCCTAACATGTACCCCGAGTCTAAACACCCCTAATCTTCCCCCCCTACACCGCCGCAACTAAATAAAGTTATTACCCCCTAAACCGCCGCTCCCGGAGCCCACCGCCACCTACATTATACCTATTAACCCCTATCCTGCCCCCCCCTATACCGCTGCCCTCTGTAATAAAGTTATTAACCCCTATCCTGCTGATCCCGCACCTCGCCGCAAATAAATAAATAGTTTAACCCCTAAACCGCCGCTCCCTGAACCCGCCGCAACCTATCTTAAATTTATTAACCCCTATCCTGCCCCCCCTACACCGTCGGCACCTATAATAAATTTATTAACCCCTATCCTGCCCCCCACTACACCGCCGCCACTGTAATAAAATTATTAACCCCTAAACCTAAGTCTAACACTAACCCTAACACCCCCCCTAACTTAAATATTAATTAAATACATCTAAATCATATTTATATTATTAACTAAGTTAATCCTATTTAAAACTAAATACTTACCTATAAAATAAACCCTAATATAGCTACAATATAAATAATAATTATATTGTAGCTATCTTAGGATTTATTTTTATTTTACAGGTACCTTTCAATTTATTTTAACTAGGTACAATAGCTATTAAATAGTTATTAACTATTTAATAGCTTACCTAGCTAAAATAAAGAGAAATTAACCTGTAAAATAAAAACTAACCTAAGTTACAATTACACCTAACACTACACTATACTTTAATAAATTATTCCTATTTAAAACTAAATACTTACCTGTAAAATAAACCCTAATATAGCTACAATATAATTAATAATTACATTGTAGCTATCTTAGGATTTATATTTATTTTACAGGTAACTTTGTATTTATTAACTATTTAATAACTACCTAGCTAAAAGAAATACAAAATTACCTGTAAAATAAATCCTAACCTAAGTTACAATTAAACCTAACACTACACTATCATTAAATTAATTAATTAAACTACCTACAAATAACTACAATTAAATACAATTACATAAACTAACTAAAGTACAAAAAATAAAAAAAGCTAAGTTACAAAAAATAAAAAATAAAAGTTACAAACATTTAAAAACATATTACAACAATTTTAAGCTACTTACACCTAATCTAAGCCCCCTAATAAAATAACAAACCCCCCCAAAATAAAAAAAATGCCCTACCCTATTCTACATTAAAAAGTAAACAGCTCTTTTGCCTTACCAGCCCTTAAAAGGGCCTTTTGTGGGGGCATGCCCCAAAGATCAGCTCTTTTGCCTGTAAAAGAAAAATATAACCCCCCCCAACATTAAAACCCACCACCCACATACCCCTAATCTAACCCAAACCCCCCTTTAAATAACCTAACACTAATCCCCTGAAGATCATCCTACCTTTAGTTGTCTTCACTCAGCCGAGCCACCGATGGAACTGAAGAGGACATCCGGACCGGCAGAAGTTATCCTCCAAGGGGCGCTGAAGAAATCTTCCATCCGATGAAGTGATCCTCCAAGCGGCGCTGAAGAAATCTTCCATCCGGGCGAGGTCATCTTCCAAGAGGCGCTGAAGAAGTCTTCTATCCGGGCGAGGTCATCGTCGAAGCCAGGTCTTGAATCTTCATCCCGCCGATGCGGAACATCCTCCTTTCCCGACGAACTACCAACGAATGAAGGCAACTTTAAGGGACGTCATCCAAGATGGCATCCCTTCAATTCCGATTGGCTGATAGGATTCTATCAGCCAATCGGAATTAAGGTAGGAAAAATCTGATTGGCTGATGGAATCAGCCCATCAGATTCAAGTTCAATCCGATTGGCTGATCCAATCAGCCAATCAGATTGAGCTCGCATTCTATTGGCTGATCAGAACAGGATTTTTCCTACCTCATTCCGATTGGCTGATAGAATCCTATCAGCCAATCGGAATTGAAGGGACGCCATCTTGGATGACGTCCCTTAAAGGAGCCTTCATTCGTCGGTAGTTTGTCGGGAAAGGAGGATGTTCCGCGTCGGCGGGATGAAGATTCAAGACCTGGCTTCGATGATGACCTCGCCCGGATAGAAGACTTCTTCAGCGCCTCTTGGAAGATGACCTCGCCCGGATGGAAGATTTCTTCAGCGCCGCTTGGAGGATCACTTCATCGGATGGAAGATTTCTTCAGCGGCCCTTGGAGGATAACTTCTGCCGGTCCGGATGTCCTCTTCAGTTCCATCGGTGGCTCGGCTGAGTGAAGACAACTAAAGGTAGGATGATCTTCAGGGGATTAGTGTTAGGTTATTTTAAGGGGGGTTTGGGTTAGATTAGGGGTATGTGGGTGGTGGGTTTTAATGTTGGGGGGGGTTGTATTTTTCTTTTACAGGCAAAAGAGCTGATCTTTGGGGCATGCCCCCACAAAAGGCCCTTTTAAGGGCTGGTAAGGCAAAAGAGCTGTTTACTTTTTAATGTAGAATAGGATAGGGCATTTTTTTTATTTTGGGGGGGTTTGTTATTTTATTAGGGGGCTTAGATTAGGTGTAAGTAGCTTAAAATTGTTGTAATATGTTTTTAAATGTTTGTAACTTTTATTTTTTATTTTTTGTAACTTAGCTTTTTTTATTTTTTGTACTTTAGTTAGTTTATGTAATTGTATTTAATTGTAGTTATTTGTAGGTAGTTTAATTAATTAATTAATTTAATGATAGTGTAGTGTTAGGTTTAATTGTAACTTAGGTTAGGATTTATTTTACAGTTAATTTTGTATTTCTTTTAGCTAGGTAGTTATTAAATAGTTAATAACTATTTAATAACTATTCTAACTAGCTAAAATAAATACAAAGTTACCTGTAAAATAAATATAAATCCTAAGATAGCTACAATGTAATTATTAATTATATTGTAGCTATATTAGGGTTTATTTTACAGGTAAGTATTTAGTTTTAAATAGGAATAATTTATTAAAGTATAGTGTAGTGTTAGGTGTAATTGTAACTTAGGTTAGTTTTTATTTTACAGGTTAATTTCTCTTTATTTTAGCTAGGTAAGCTATTAAATAGTTAATAACTATTTAATAGCTATTGTACCTAGTTAAAATAAATTGAAAGGTACCTGTAAAATAAAAATAAATCCTAAGATAGCTACAATATAATTATTATTTATATTGTAGCTATATTAGGGTTTATTTTATAGGTAAGTATTTAGTTTTAAATAGGATTAACTTAGTTAATAATATAAATATGATTTAGATGTATTTAATTAATATTTAAGTTAGGGGGGTGTTAGGGTTAGTGTTAGACTTAGGTTTAGGGGCTAATAATTTTATTACAGTGGCGGCGGTGTAGTGGGGGGAAGGATAGGGGTTAATAAATTTATTATAGGTGCCGACGGTGTAGGGGGGGCAGGATAGGGGTTAATAAATTTAATATAGGTGCCGACGGTGTAGGGGGGGCAGGATAGGGGTTAATAAATTTAATATAGGTTGCGGCTGGTTCAGGGAGCGGCGGTTTAGGGGTTAAACAATTTTTTTATTTGCGGCGAGGTGCGGGATCAGCAGGATAGGGGTTAATAACTTTATTACAGAGGGCGGCAGTATAGGGGGGCAGGATAGGGGTTACTAGGTATAATGTAGGTGGCAGCGGTGTCCGGGAGCGGCGGTTTAGGGGTTAATACATTTTTAATAGTTGTGGCAGGGTCTAGGAGCGGCGGTTTAGGGGTTAATACATTTTTAATAGTTGCGGCGGGGTCTAGGAGTGGCAGTTTAGGGGTTAGTAACTTTATTTAGTTGCGGGGGGCTCCGGGGGCACCGGTATAGGGGGTAGAACAGTGCAGTTTAGTGTGGGTGCTTAGTGACAGGCTAGCAAGAAAGCTGTCAAACAGCCGAAGAGCAGCGAGATCGGATGAGTGATAACTCTCACAGTCCGCTGCTCATCGCCCCGTGGCTTTTTGACAGCTTTTTTTGATAACTTAGGCGTATTTTTTCAGGTCCGCGGCGGCGATGTGAGGCGAGCTTAGGCGGGCGTATTGGGCCGGCGAAGGCAGAAAAGTTGACGGCTTGATAACTACCCCCCATAGAGGTAATTCATCAGTATTCTTATACACCAGAAAGCAAACATTCAAGCAGAGTAATGCATTTGTTTTTTGTATTTTAGATTTCAACAGCCTCAACATCTTGGAAACAAATTATGATATTTTTTAAAAGGCATAAATTGGTCTTTGGAGCAGCATTTTTCAGTGTCAAAGCCCCTGTACAATTTTAGCTGACATTAAAAACTTTATCAACACTTGTAATACTTTTTTATTTTTTTAGAATATGTTTGTTTGTGTGTGTATGTTAGTTGATGTCACAGAGGTCCTGATATTCAAAACCCTGCTGTACAGGCAAGATATTCTAAAACGTCTTGTCTGTACGGGGAGGCGCTAAAAATTTTTTAGAAACACAAATTTTATCATGAACACCAAACACAACATAAATACATTAAAATAAAATGTTACACTCATAAACATTATCATTATCAAAATTATTCATATAAACATTAATAAATATTAATACAAATGGGTTAAAAGGTATGTGGAATATGACAAGGTGTTTGAATAGAAAGGGCTATTTTGTGTGTGTGTATGCATTTATATGTATAGATGTGTATTTATGTATTTTTATATATTTGTTTATGGGAAGAAGTTAATGAGGTTGCGATATCCGAAGTCCTAAAGTTAGAGTGCATCTGGTTTTGCTTATATTTAAAGTGAATGTAAATTTTGATGCTAAAATGCCCGGTTTTTAAAAATTTGATTAAAAACAGGGGCACTTTAATTCATCAAAATTTACATTTCACTCCTGTTGAGAAAAAACTTACCTTTTAAACTTGACAGCAGCTTCAGCTTCATCCACCCATTGCAAAGCCTCTTCCTTGGTCTAAAATGAGGAATCCGGCTTCTTCCAATCACGGCATTGAATCAGACACTGATTCCCCCGGGAGGAAGCCGTGATTGGAGGATGACCTATCCATCATTTCTGACATCAGAAATGGCTTGCGACGACCGGAGGAAGCTGGAGCTGCTGTCAAGTTTAAAAGGTAAGTTTTTTTCACAACAGGAGTGAAATGTAAATTTTGATGAATTAAAGTGCCCCTGTTTTTAATCAAACTTTTAAAAACCGGGCACTTTAGCATCAAAATTTATATTGACTTTAAACAATTTGCTTTTAGTTTGTAATATGTGTGCTAACCTACTCATGTTAAAAAGTTTGCTTCTGAGGTTGTTGCTGAATTGCTAAATAGCGTGCCACTTGTATTTTGGCCCTAAAAGTATAAACATATCTAGTTCGTAGGATAGCTTTCTGCTTATTCCCCACAGTGTCATTACCACCTCTTGTAGAAGTTTATTCTATGAATCAATCACCCTTTCTATGTCACTACAACAAATTATTCATATTAATATTAATAAATATTAATAAAAATAGGTTAAAAGGTATATGGAATATGACAATGTGTTTGAATAGAAAGGGCTAGTTTGTGTTATAAATATATATATATATATATATATATATATATATATATATATATATATATATATGTGTATATATGTATTTATATGTATACATGTGTATGTACGTATTTATATATGTATATGTGTTTATGCATACATATAAACACATATAAACACATACAGGTATATACACATGTATGTATGTATGTATGTATATATATATATATATATATATATATATATATATATATACACACACACCCTTTCCACTCAAATACCTTAAAATAAGAATAATAATTTATTTCATTCTGTGTTTTACTGTGTATTTACTGTAAATATTTTACATTCTATTTTTCTCCACAAAGGAGGAAATGTTTTTTTTTTATATTTTTAAATATATATTCCTATCTATATCTGTATATTCCTATACCTGTATATGTTCATATATATATATATATATATATATATATATATATATATATATATATATATATATATATATATATAGTATCCTACAAAAGTGAGTACACCCCTCACATTTTTGTAAATATTTTATTATATCTTTTTATGTGACAACACTGAGGAAATGACACTTTGCTACAATGTAAAGTAGTGAGTGTACAGCCTGTATAACAGTGTAAATTTGCTGTCCCCTCAAAATAACTCAACACACAGCCATTAATGTCAAAACTGATGGCAACAAAACTGAGTACACCCCTAAGTGGAAATGTCCAAATTGGGCCAAAAGTGTCAATATTTTGTGTGGTCACCATTATTTTCCAGCACTGCCTTAACCCTCTTGGGCATGGAGTTCACCAGAGCTTCACAGGTTGCCACTGGAGTCCTCTTCCACTCCTCTATGATGACATCACAGAGCTGGTGGATGATAGAGACCTTGCGCTCCCCCACCTTCCATTTGAGGATGCCCCACAGATGCTCAATAGGGTTTAGGTCTGGAGACATGCATGGCCAGTCCATCACCTTTACCCTCAGCTTCTTTAGCAAGGCAGTGGTCGTCTTGGAGGTGTATTTGGGGTCGTTATCATGTTGAAAAACTTCCCTGCAGCCCAGTCTCAGAAGGGGGGGGATCATGCTCTGCTTCAGTATGTCACAGTACATATTAGCATTCATAGTTCTCTCAATGAACTGTAGATTTTCCAGTGCCGGCAGCACTCATGCAGGCCCAGACCTTGACACTCCCACCAACATGCTTGACTGTAGGCAAGACACACTTGTCTTTGTACTCCTCACCTGGTTGCCGCCACACACGTTTGACACCATCTGAACCAAATACGTTTATCTTGGTCTTATCGGACCACAGAACATGGTTCCAGTAATCCATCTCCTTAGTCTGCTTGTCTTCAGCAAACTGTTTGCAGGCTTTCTTGTGCATCATCTTTAGAAGAGGCTTCCTTCTGGGACGACAGCCATGCAAACCAATTTGATGCAGTGTGCGGCGTATGGTCTGAGCACTGACAGGATAACCCCCCACCCCTTCAACATCTGCAGCAATGCTGGCAGCACTCATACGTCTATTTCCCAAAGACAACCTCTGGATATGACTCTGAGCAGAGAAAATGGCTAATTGGGCACTCACTTTTGTTGCCAAAGGTTTAGATATTAATGGCTGTGTGTTGAGTTATTTTGAGGGGACAGCAAATTTACACTGTTATACAGGCTGTACACTCACTACTTTACATTGTAGCAAAGTGTCATTTCTTTAGTGTTGTCACATGAAAAAATATAATAAAATATTTACAAAAAATGTGAGGAATGTACTCACTTTTGTGGGATATATATATATATAGGTATATATATATATATAGGTATATATAATAGGTACAGTATATACAGTACATATTTTAATAAAAACATGTATTTATATATATATATATATATATATATATATAAATCTGTATTTAAAAATGAAAAGAACATTTTCTTCTATGTGAAGAAATATGGAAAATATGATTAACTTTTTTTAAGTCTGGTTGAGCGCACTTGGTCTAACACGAGTAATAAGTGGGGGTTTTTTGAGCAGCGTTCTCTATTAAAGTTTATGGGAAGAAGTAAATGAGGTTGCGATATCTGAAGTCTTGAAGTTAGCGCTTCTGGTTTTGCTCGTATTCAAACAATTTACTTTTAGCTTGTAATATGTGCACTAACCCATTCATGTTAAAAAGCTTGCTTCTGAGGTTGTTGCTAAATTGCTAAATAGTGTATTATGTATTATGGCCCTAAAAATATAAACTTATCTAGTTTGTAGGGTAGCCTTCTGCTTATTCCCCACAGTGTCTGTCATTACCACCTCTTGTGGAAGTTTATTCAATGAATCAATCACCCTTTCTATGTCACTACAACAGAGAGCAGCAAGATTGTTTCAGCCTCAAATTAAGGTTGCACCACTGAGAGCAAAGGTGGGGAAAAGGCCAGACTGTGGCAGAGGCTAAGCAAGGAAAAGAGAGAATGATTTGAATGGTATGAGACGGCCAACAAAATATCTCAGTCATTTATTTATGAGGTACTGGGATGTTTCCTTATGGACATGCTGTCAGAGGTTTTACCTTTTCCTCCATTCCTGAGGGACATCACAGTTTGAAGATTTGCTGCTGTATAAAGTAAAGTGTCACATGTGGTGCTCCGAAGGTCTCAAGTTCAAAAGGTTATTTCTTATGCCAAAAAAGTATTTACCTTTCTCAATGTGCACATGGTTTAGACTCATTCTGTGTGCATAATGAAAGTGTCTGCAGCATTCCCTTGTAGTACTCAAGACTTATATGATGTGTCACTCTTCCCTTTTAGACATATAGACAATTCAAGATGTAAAGAAACAGCAGGCCTTACACGGAACAAAGTAAATAACAGCGCTGAATAAGTGGTAAGAGAAGCATGTGGCCCGAGTCCAGTCAAGTACAGCTGGAAGGGAACAATATACAGGTTATCCAAATAATGGATAGCATGGCATAGTATCTAGGATATTAAATAATATGGCAATCTATATAAATCTATATAAACACTGCTGCACAGAAACTGGTGCATTGTCAACTACAAAACACAGAGAGGTGAGCATGTCCCTATCAATTTTATACACCTGCCCAGCAACATGGCAGTTTCTCAGGATCAGTAAACAAGGGTGTTCTTCAGTTTGACTAAAAGCTGTTTCTTCTTCAATGTCAAATATATTTCTGTGATTTTACTGTGCAGAATACCTGTCACATATTCTGAGCTGTGTAGATGATAACCCTCCTGTGTTACAAGTGAGCATTTGTTACATTATTGGTCACCTATTTTTGACACAGAATGTTGCTTCTCTGTAGGTTCAGTTTGCCTCTTTATGATATAAGGCAAATATTTCCTTTTTAGTGTCCTGCCTGTTTATGAGGTGATGACACAGATGTTCAACTATTATTGGCTGCATTTGGTCATATAAATCATGAATATCATGAATCATGCTTGTAAGAAATACCAGGTATGTTATCTGCAATGCAACCACCCACCAAAAAAAGCTTAGTTTAGCATGTGACTTTGAGCTTTTAATTGTGAACGGAAAATAGATGACAGACAAGATAGTCTTGTGTACTTATAATTTAAATCTATGTTTACTTACTAGGCTTACTGAAACAAGATACAATTTGTACAAGTTGTACACTTTTCTATTTTAATATAGAGGTGTGTGCTATTTATTTAATTCATTGAAGAGGATTTTTAAGGAAAACCATCCTCATTGTTTATTCTCAAAATATGACAGAAGATTTGCAATGATAAAACCCATATTGTAAAGAGAAATAAAAAAACACTTATGAGACAACCTTCTGAGCTTTGAAATAGTGAAACGAGGCCACGGGACGAGACAGGGCATATTTATTATAGAAGTAGCAGTCCGCACTCATTGGTTCATTTTAAACATTGTGTTTTTATTTGATGACATTTTGGGGAACCAAACTTCCCCTTCCTCAGGCCAAGAAGCAAAAATGGAGGAGCTCATCCCCATACACAGCCATATACAAACAAAAAACTATTTTTTTTACCATGGAATCCCATTACTGTGAATAATCAAACTAAATGCATACACACATAATAATGTAATTTATACAAACTACTAGACGTTTACAGTATACCAATGGGTTATATACACATGATGAAATGGTTGGTAGAAGTTCACAGTATAGCTGGTGAAACTTACTGCAAGTGGCCAGGAACCAAATTAAGATTCATTTTTACCTTTAGTCTTTCACCTTTTACATAAATGAATGCCCTATGATTACCTTTAAACACTTGATATCATTGGTGGTTGGGACTTCTAAACCCTGACTCTTACTGGATTAATTTTGTTTTGCCAAAAGATTTTGTTTTTGTAACCAATATACTTTTTTTTTAACAGTGCTCTATAATATTTTGTCAAATAATAAAAAAATAATAACAATAAAATGTACAATCTATGGCACATGCCACAAATTGCTAAATTTTTGTTTTTAAGGTGGAAGTAAAATACATTTTCAAATAATACAGCATAATTATCCAGGAGTTATCCATTCACAATTCATATTTCCATTAAAACATAAAATTTCCCATTGCAAGTACAGCCAGCTCTGCATAAATTTGATTTTGTAAACACGTAGTTGGATGCTAATGCATTTATTTTTATTTGTCATCAGAGCAGCTTTAATTGCAGACAGTTGGTAAAACTCTAAATAAGGTTGTAGAAAAAGGCAGACTTTGAAGTTAGAAAATCATGCAATAGGGTAAATATTAAGGCTAATTGGACTGTGAGCCAATTCTGCATCTTACTGTATGTGTTTTATCTCCAGGCTCTAAAATATTGCTCTCATTAATTTATTTACCACAGTTTTTTATGCTTTTGCAGGGAAATATGAGGTTACATTTAACATTAAAATTACAAATTGGCAGATTTTGTCTACTGTTATACTATAAATATGGAGCGCTGTTTGCTTGTCAAGCAGCTTCATAATTAGCGGTGGTCTATGAGGTATCAAGGCAAGATATCATCACATCAGGTTTCACGTTCTTCCAGAGCTTTCTGCTAATGAAAAAGTCTCCTAGGAATTGGCATATCTAAGGTTGGCAGCTATGCAGTTTCACACTTTGAACTTAAATTTTCTCCAAACCTACATTAGGGTTTTGTTTTTTGATCACACATCATATTTATAAAGATATCCAATTATTTTATGCTTTATACTAGCTTTTTTGGGGGAGGCAAATAGCTACGTTGTTTAGCTTTGCATACTGCATTTGAATATGTTTTTTTCGGAATGCATATCATTTTCTGGTAGGGGCAATATGTCAACTTTCTTAATGATTTTCTTACTTGATTAATCTTCTTAAGGATTTTATTATCATTTTCTATAGTAAATTCAGATTTGTACAAACGTACATATTTATCCAACAAGCTCTGCAGCCAAGTATTCTAACTGTGTAACAATTATCTGAATATTGTGAAATTTATAATCAATGAAGCCACACATTTATTGATATAGGTTATTTTCTCCTCTTTCCTTTTTATATTATGTTGTTTAAAGAATTCTTTCTGTCTCACGCCTTGTAACAGATAATAGCATGGGGATGGAATGGATCAAAGACTTGATAGTTGTTTTCTGATGTCTTTTTTTCTCAGGGATAGGGCTGCCATATTGCTACTTTAAAAGAAGACCCGTATAAAAAATATATATGTCATGTTTCTTGAAATTAATACAGAAAGCATAAGAGCACCTATTTTTGTTTTATTAGCTATTGCTTACTTATATTTTAGATATGATCCATAAGACCTACTATGTTATGATTTAGCAAATTATGAGATTAAAAGGAAGTTCCTCTGGATAGTAAGTCAGACTGAGACAGACGTTTTATTATTCACAACCTCAAACTGGCCGCATTCGGCAAGCGCTCCAAGTGAACTCAGAGCTTGCTTGGAGCGTTTTGTGAAGACTTGAAAGTGAGGCGCTGGGCGCTCTGATAATGCAAGTTCCAGCATTTCCAGCGTGCTGGTAAAGCTGGGACTTTTCAGAGCAAGCTCAGACGTTTGTAAACATGGCAGCCTCCATGAGCAACACGTGTGTATATATATATATACAGGGAGTGCAAAATTATTAGGCAAGTTGTATTTTTGAGGATTAATTTTATTATTGAACAACAACCATGTTCTCAATGAACCCAAAAAACTCATTAATATCAAAGCTGAATAGTTTTTGAAGTAGTTTTTAGTTTGTTTTTAGTTATAGCTATTTTAGGGGGATATCTGTGTGTGCAGGTGACTATTACTGTGCATAATTATTAGGCAACTTAACAAAAAACAAATATATACCTATTTCAATTATTTATTTTTACCAGTGAAACCAATATAACATCTCAACATTCACAAATATACATTTCTGACATTCAAAAACAAATCAGTGACCAATATAGCCACCTTTCTTTGCAAGGACACTCAAAAGCCTGCCATCCATGGATTCTGTCAGTGTTTTGATCTGTTCACCATCAACATTGCGTGCAGTAGCAACCACAGCCTCCCAGACACTGTTCAGAGAGGTGTACTGTTTTCCCTCCTTGTAAATCTCACATTTGATGATGGACAACAGGTTCTCAATGGGGTTCAGATCAGGTGAACAAGGAGGCCATGTCATTAGATTTTCTTCTTTTATACCCTTTCTTGCCAGCCATGCTGTGGAGTACTTGGACGCGTGTGATGGAGCATTGTCCTGCATGAAAATCATGTTTTTCTTGAAGGATGCAGACTTCTTCCTGTACCACTGCTTGAAGAAGGTGTCTTCCAGAAACTGGCAGTAGGACTGGGAGTTGAGCTTGACTCCATCCTCAACCCGAAAAGGCCCCACAAGCTCATCTTTGATAATACCAGCCCAAACCAGTACTCCACCTCCACCTTGCTGGCGTCTGAGTCGGACTGGAGCTCTCTGCCCTTTACCAATCCAGCCACGGGCCCATCCATCTGGCCCATCAAGACTCACTCTCATTTCATCAGTCCATAAAACCTTAGAAAAATCAGTCTTGAGATATTTTTTGTCCCAGTCTTGACGTTTCAGCTTGTGTGTCTTGTTCAGTGGTGGTCGTCTTTCAGCCTTTCTTACCTTGGCCATGTCTCTGAGTATTGCACACCTTGTGCTTTTGGGCACTCCAGTGATGTTGCAGCTCTGAAATATGGCCAAACTGGTGGCAAGTGGCATCTTGGCAGCTGCACGCTTGACTTTTCTCAGTTCATGGGCAGTTATTTTGCGCCTTGGTTTTTCCACACGCTTCTTGCGACCCTGTTGACTATTTTGAATGAAACGCTTGATTGTTCGATGATCACGCTTCAGAAGCTTTGCAATTTTAAGAGTGCTGCATCCCTCTGCAAGATAACTCACTATTTTTTGACTTTTCTGAGCCTGTCAAGTCCTTCTTTTGACCCATTTTGCCAAAGGAAAGGAAGTTGCCTAATAATTATGCACACCTGATATAGGGTGTTGATGTCATTAGACCACACCCCTTCTCATTACAGAGATGCACATCACCTAATATGCTTAATTGGTAGTAGGCTTTCGAGCCTATACAGCTTGGAGTAAGACAACATGCATAAAGAGGATGATGTGGTCAAAATACTCATTTGCCTAATAATTCTGCACTCCCTGTATATTTATATACACACGTGTTGCTGGTGGAGGCTGCAATGTTTACAATAATATATATATATATATACAGTATATATATATATATATATATATATATATATATATATACAGTATATATATAGATATATATATATATATATATATATATATATATATATAAATGAGTGTTGTTAATTTAATAATACTTTCACAAGTAAGGGAGCTTATAATAAACGTTTGCATGCGCAAAGAGATCTACTGCACAATAATGGAGTGCACATATAAAATTCATATGTGAGACGTTTCTATTTGCATGCAAGATTTCTAATACTTAAAAGGTATTAGAAATATTGCATGCAAAGAGAAGAATCTCACATATGAATTATATATGAGTACTCCATTATTGTGCAGCAGATCCCTTTGTGCATGCAAACGTTTTTTTCTAAGCTCCCTTACTTGTGACTTCTCCTAGAGCCACGTCATTGCTGGAGCAGATGTGCCCGACGCTGGCTCTGAACGATTGCCGAACACGGCCTATAGGATGTTAAGGAACCTATCATGTAATCAAGAGTACTATTTGTTGGTTGAGACAGTATTTCAATTTACATAATCCTCACTCTAAGGGGCCTATTTACTATGGTGCGAGCAGACATGATCCGATATAGCGGATCATGTCCGCTGCATATCGATAAATGGCGACAGCATAGGCAGAATTTATCATTGCACCAGCAGTTCTTGTGAACTGCTGGTGCAATGCCGCCCCCTGCATATTTGCGGCCAATCTAACAGGGGGTGTCAATCAACCCGATCCTATTTGATCGGGTTGAGCAGGCGGACAAGTTATGGAGTAGCGGTCTTTAGACCACTGCTTCATAACTTATGTTTCCGGTGACCCTGAAGGCTCGCCGGAAACAAGGAACATCAAGCTCCATACAGATATTACTTGCCTGAGGAAACAGAGTGGTAGCTCTGAAAAACGCGTAGCGAATTCTACTGATTTTTATTGTACACTGTTATATCTTTATATAAAGTGTTTTTTTTATATATATCTGGAGTCTCCTTGATTTTTTATCTGAGCATTTTAATACATTGGACTATCCTTCACCGGAGTGGTACGTGCGCTGGGCCACTTTTAATATACCCAGCTTGCTTCATTAGCACTACAGTGTGCTCTATACTTTGTGAGTATATCTCTAAAGGGTAAAGCTGGTGGGTTCACACTCTGCTTACTAATTCTGCACTAGGAGTCGCCCTCTGTATATCTTTTTATTTTTTAAGCTCCATACAGAGCTTGATAAATATGCCCCTAACAATCATTTAAAGGCCACTATGAAGGACTATTTTATAAAAGTTTTATTCCCCTATTATGATTAACAATGTTCATGACATTATAATTGCTACTATGAATAGTTAATAGAGAGCTTAAAACATGTAACAGGGCCATAGGTTATATATACTATATATATATATATATATATATATACTGTATATATATATACTATATATTTTATATATATATATATATATATATATATATATATATATGCAGTAGATAGATAGATAGATAGATAGATAGATAGATAAAGGAGACAGTGGGTTTTGTTTCCCTCTCCTGTCATACAGTTGGACACAGACACTTTAGCAGAGCATATAGTCTTTACTGCCTTAAACCAAAACACAAATTACTTTACATTTAAGTCAGTATAGCAAATATTAAAAGTTGCTCAACACCTCTAGGAGCAAAGGGGTTAGATATACTGTGTCCTGCAGTGAGCTGCAGAGATGGAGGCTGGCAGCACTTACAGAGGCCAGGACAGTAGCACACATAAGAAAAAAAACAGATGATATTAACAATGAACATATTTTGCTTAGGTCAGCAGCCCCCTGGCCCCTCTTACTTTACTTCATTGGCTTCTGCCTGGGTCAGTTTGTGCAGTGTTCTGCCCTAATTGAGACTCTGGCCTCTATTTATCAAGGTCCGTCGGACCTGATCCGACAGTGCGGATCAGGTCCGACAGACCTCGCTGAATATGGCGAGCAATACGCTTGCCGTATACAGCATTGCACCAGCAGCTCACAAGAGCTGCTGGTGCAACGCCGCCCCCTGCAGATTCAGGGCCAATGGGCCGCATGCAGGGGGTGTCAATCAACCCGATCGTACTCGATCGGGTTGATTACTGGCGATGTCTGTCCGCCTGCTCAGAGCAGGCGTACAGGTTATGGAGCAGCGGTCTTTGTGACCGCTGCTTCATAACTGCTGTTTCTGAAACACATCACATTTTGTTATTTTATACCTCCTCTTTACCCTCTTTACATTGTTTGTCCTTTTTCACTCTTGGCTGATCCAGGTACTGGACAGGATGCTGTAGCAATGCAACGCAAGGGTTTTACTGCTTCTACCACACAATCCTTTAAGTAACAGATTTTTCTGTGTTTAATTGTGGATATTTAATAGGCATTTTGCAATATATTTCTTAAATAATTATAATTTTTTTTTCATATTTTTCTAGGGAAGTACGGAATATTCAAATTTTTCTAAAAAAGTATACATTTTTAGTCATTTTAAAGAGACATTAATCACCTTTTGTTTCAGTGTGAAAAAATATGCTTTGTCAAACATTCTAAAAAGCACTGTAGCCTAGGTTTTAAAAATTCTGCAAATGGCTTAACCAACTATATGATTTGCAGCACTTACAGGTTGCAAAGTTTATTTTTTGGGTTTTTCTAGGTAATGTAGGACAATCAAAATGTTTATACAAATGCAAAAGGTTTTTAATGTAGTTTAATATTAATAATTAATTGAAACATGTTTTGATGTTCTCTAAAACCTCTTATTGGGCTAGATTAAAAGATTGCCGGCTTCGATGAGGACTTCTGCCGCTTGGATGAGGATGGATGTCTGGTCCTCGAAAACTGTAAGTGGATCGTCGGGGGTTAGTGTTAGGTTTATTTAAGGGTTTTTTGGGTGGGTTTTATTTTTAGAGTAGGGTCTGGGCAGTAAAAGAGCTAAATTCCCTTTTAAGGGCAATGGGGAGCTTAGGTTTTTTAGATAGGGTTTTTTATTTGGGGGGTTGGTTGTGTGGGTGGTGGGTTTTTACTGTTGGTGGGGTGTTTGTATTTCTTTTTTTCAGGTAAAAGAGCTGATTTCTTTCGGGAAATGCCCCCGCAAAAGGCCCTTTTAAGGGCCATTGGTAGTTTATTGTAGGCTAGGGTTTTTTTTTATTTTGGGGGGGCTTTTTTATTTTGATAGGGCTATTAGATTAGGTGTAATTGTTTTTTATTTTTAATACTGTGTTTTTTTTTTTGTAACTTAACAATCTAATCAACAAGAGGGGTCGCTAATCTATAGCTTTTGATAACAAATAACACCAAATGTATAAAGTTATAGATACAATCAAATATCCCAACAAATATATATGAGAAAAGCACCTACAGGTATGTAATAAAACACAGGTTATGACAGGTACCCCCTCACATCTGATGCGTTTCGGTGGTGTCTGTAATCATAGATAGTTGTGTGACATAACCTCCTAACTTTATACTTGTTCCTGTGCCTGTGATTGGACGACACCCTACACACCCCTCTGCACATGATTGGTTTACTCCTATACCAGCTATATCCTCTGGGCTTGTTTGTTGATGTGAGATCAAAACACTAGAGGAAATATGCCTTATAAAGCAAATGTATATATAAAATACGAATTTAAATAGTAACTCGAAAATAGGCCAATCGCATGAGTGAACGCCACATATAACAAGTTTCTATCAAACAAGCCCAAAGGATATAGCCGGTATAGGAGTAAACCAATCATGTGCAGAGGGGTGTGTAGGGTGTCGTCCAATCACAGGCACAGGAACAAGTATAAAGTTAGGAGGGTATGTCACACAACTATCTATGATTACGGACACCAAAGAAACGCATCAGATGTGAGGGGGTACCTGTCATAACCTGTGTTTTATTAAATGTCTGTAGGTGCTTTTGACATATTCAATAATTTTGTGCTGTTTTTAAATTTCAATAATTTTTATTAGTTTTCAATTTTTTCAAAACAATACAACAAGTAGATAAATACGGTTCATACAAATAACAAAAAAAAGAAAAAAAAAAAACATCTGCGGTATATGGCATTCATATAAATAACATATCTAGATTCTCTAGATCCTTTATTTCACAAACTTTTTAAGCCACCACATTATTATCTGCTATCTATATTGTTATATCTTTAAAGGTTATATAAAGAAAGGCAATAGTATATGGGGAAGATGGGGGAGGGTAGAAAAGGGAAAGAATAAGAAAGTGTATCCAGTTCTCACTAGTGTATGTCTAATCTGAATGTATGTTAAACTAGGGATGATTTACCATGTTCCCAAATAAAGAGTAAATCATTAATAAAGTCGTGTTTGCCGGTATAGGTGTAGTGATGTTTTTCTAGTGTTACAATATGGTCCGTCTCAGCTAGCCATTGTGTTTGAGTGGGTATGTCTTGGCTCTTCCATAGACGAGGAATTAATCTTTTTGCACTTGTTAGCATCAGGTGGAGAAGTTTCGTGCGGTAAATACAATGTATTGGTGGAAGGATATTGAGCATAATATGTTTACTATTGAGAGAGATATTTGTTCCTAGTATTTTATTAATACACCTTTCTATATGTGACCAGAATTCCGTCAGAAGTGGGCAATCCCACCATATGTGAGTTAAGCTGCCTGTCCCACCACAGCGCCTCCAGCATGCTGAGGAAGTGGTCGGATAAATGTATCTAAGACGCTGTGGTGTCAGATACCAGCGGGAGAGTATTTTATAGTTCAGCTCGGTTAGTAGCACCGAAGTGGAAGCAGAGTGTGTAGCTTTAAAACTGTTTTTCCAGTCCTCATTCGTGATCTCTTCCAGTCCCTCAGCTTCCCATTTCTTTAAGAAAGTAGGACTACGGTCAGGAAAAGACCCTCTCAATAGCTTATATGTCAAAGAAAGAAGTGATCTTTGGTAGTCGGGATTAATACATATCTTTTCGAATACAGTCAATGGTCTAAATATGTGATCTTTGTGTGTGTTGTTGTGAAGCGCATGCCTTATCTGAAGGTATGAGAACCAACCATGAAAGGGTGCTCCTAGTTTGTCGTTTAACTCAGTTCTGTCCTTAAACTTTCCTGATTCCAGTAAAAGATATATTGGCAAGTTACATAAATGTTTCTCAGAGTTCCAATGGGTAAAGGAAACCTTTTCTAAAAATAGCCGGTTGCCTAGTAAGGGAGTGAGAGGCGAAACTGGGGTGGAGATTGCAGTATCATGGGCTAGGACCGAATCCCAGATTTCTAGAGTGGCCTTGATATAGGCATTCTGGTATGCCTGTGGTGGTCTGTGAATTTTAGGTAACCAAGCTATATCTCTCATTTGGTCTATTCCAGTAAGGGAGCTCTCCACCTGCACCCAGAGGTCTGATTGTCGGGAATGAGTCCAGGAGATCACTCTGGATAAGTGTACCGCCTTGTAGTAGTTTAAGAGGTTTGGCACACTGAGACCGCCATCCTCTTTATGCATGTATAGTGTGTGCTGGGAAACTCTAGGCTTTTTGTAGGACCAAATGAATGAATTGATCATTTTCTGTTGCGACCTTAGATATGAGATAGGCAGGGCCATCGGTAGTGTCCGGAAGAGAAATAGATATTTGGGTATTATCATCATTTTAATAGTGTTCACTCGCCCGAACCAAGAAAGATGTCCCTGCCTATGCCATCCCTCCAGAAGGTTTTTGATTGTTTTTTGTAGACTGATATAATTGCACCGAAAGAGGTCTGTGTTGTTCTGGGGAAGATTTAAACCTAAGTATTTAAGTTTGTCTGTAACACGAAATGGCGTATGTTTCCTTATAAAGTCAATATCTTGCTGGGGGAGGTTCGATAGCATTATGCCTGATTTTTCCATATTTATAGAAAAGTTAGAGACCTGCCCATATTCCTCTAGGGTTTTTACCAGGGCAGGAAGGGTAGTAGTAGGTGACTGGAGAGTGAAGATCACATCATCCGCGAATAATAGGCACTTTTGGTTTACTTGATTATATTGCAAGCCTAGTATATCTTTATTTTCTCTGATTTTTATTGCTAGGATTTCGATAGTTATTGCAAATAGTAAAGGCGACAGAGGGCAACCCTGACGGGTTCCGTTTGTTATATGAAAAGGCTGTGAAAGGGTTCCGTTCACTCGGACTCTAGCTTGGGGGTTTGAGTACAACGCCTGAATTCTTGTAATGAAAGCTTCCGAGAAGCCGAACTTCGACAGAGCCCCCCACATAAACTGCCAGTTGACCCTGTCGAAGGCCTTCTCGGCGTCAGATGACAGAAGCGCTAGAGGAGTCCCATTTTCTTTTGTGCACTGCAGGGATTGCAACACTCTAATTGTGTTGTCCTTTGCCTCTCTTCCCCTTACGAAGCCAACTTGATCTGGGTGTACGATCTTAGGTAAAATTGCATTAAGGCGGTTAGCGAGAATTTTTGCATAGATCTTTATATCAGTATTTAGAAGTGAGATGGGTCTATAGTTACCCGCCAGGGTCCCCACTCTGTCTGCCTTCGGTATCACTGTAATTATGGCGTCTAGTAAGGAGGTAGAAAATGTCTCTCCCTTATCTACAGATGTAAAGAGTGCATGTAGTGGAGAGCAGAGATGAGCCTGAAATAATTGGTAAAATTTGGCAGTTAATCCGTCGGGTCCAGGGGATTTACCATTTGGGAGTGTCTTAATGGTGTTTGCTATTTCTTGGGTAGTTATTGGGGCGTCTAGCACTTGGCAATCTTCCTCTGAGATACAAGGGGTCTCCAGAGAAGCAAGATAATGAGAAATATTTTTAGTAGTCTCCTGGGTGGTGTTGGAGTTGATGTTATAGAGCTTTGTATAATAAGAAACAAACGTGTCTGCTATTTCTTCGTGTTTGCTGACCGGCCCTCTAGCTGGGTGTATGATAGTCCTAATAAACGAATGAATCTGTCTTCTTTTGAGTGATCTTGCTAACAAGCGCCCCGCTTTATTACTTTCTGCGAAAAACTTGGCTTTGGTTGTTAAAGCCCTCAGGTGGGCTTTTTGGGTTAGATAATTATTAAGGGCTTCCCTTGCTAGCTTAAGGTCAGTGAGCTTTTGGTCTGAAGTTGGATCTACCTTGTGTGCTTTATCAGCTGTGTTCAAATTGTCAGTCAGTGAGGTGAATTGAGCTTTCCCCAGTTTCCGCAGTCTAGCGGTGTATTTGATTAAGTGTCCTCTTATGAAGCATTTATACGCCTCCCAATTATTGCCTACAGATGTGTCTTCTGGTTTGTTATGTAGGAAGAACTCCTTAGTCGCCTTAGTTACTTCTTTTACTGTTTCTTGGTTTGTCAAAATAGTTTCATCTAACCTCCAAGTCATTGTGTTTTTTGGTCTAGTTGTCCAGAGAAAGGTGGAAACGACCATACTGTGGTCTGACCACGGTGTGTGTGATATAATAGACTGGGTCAGGCTAGTTAAGAGTATTTGGCTACACATGATATAATCCAGTCTGGAGTAGGAATGTTGGGGGTGAGAAAAAAAGGTGTAATCTTTCTGTGTGGGGTGTGCAATTCTCCAGGTGTCAAAAAGTGAGATGGAGTGTAAGACTTCACAGTTGGCTTTCAGGGCTTTTTTACTAAGATATGATTTCCCTGTGGAGTTGTCTAAAGACGGGTACATGGTAAAGTTGAAATCCCCTCCCATTATAATTGGACCTTTGGAGATGTCAAGAATAGCATTGGTAACCGATTTGAAAAAGTGGGGAGTGGGTCGATTCGGGGCGTATATATTGACGAAGGTGACCAAATTACCATAGTATAGCCCTACAAGGATCAATAGTCTGCCCTCTTTATCAGTATATTTCTGTGTCAGTTCAAAGGGGGCGCCTCGTCTGAACGAAATACCAACACCATTATGCCTATTTGTGCTTGAGCTAAGGAAGTGCTTGTCAAAGTGTCGTGTGGCTAGCTGAGGTTCATTTCTTTTCTTAAAGTGAGTTTCCTGCAGCATAATAACATCAATACCCTTTTTAAAAAAATCAAAATAGGCAATTGACCGTTTGCCTGCTGATAAGAAACCTTTTACATTCTGGCTTGCTACTCTAATTGTATTCATTTTTGGCCCTAGTTGTAGCTAAAAAGAACACTAGGTTAGTATTTTACCTTATTAGACTTGTGTACCGGTGGTCTGGAAAAGAGGAAATAAGCAAAGGTGGGGAGATAAGGGAAGGAAAGATATAGCAGGGGTAAATGAACTATTACCTTTTAGATAGAGCAAATCTCGTTGTATTGTGAAAAGATATAGCAAACAGTAATATAATTTAACAAATACAGTACAATTACTTTAGGTCTTGAAAAACTTTCAACAAACAAGTGAGGCAGGATAACAGACCGGGAAACTATACACATTTCTGCCAATGTTTCAGCTGTTAATATCCTTAACTAAAACATTCTATGTTAATCGGCATAATATAAAGATATCATCTCACCATCTGTCTCCTATTGTTGATCTGAGACACCTCTGTGTAATCTGTCCTATGAACATTAACAACATTATAAATCAATCTTTAGAGTGAACCTCCTTGTTACTTATGTAAGCTCCTCTCCTCGCTCATTTGGTATCAGTGAGCTGTTAGTTTACCAAACAAAAATATCTGACTGAGCTATCTGTTTACTTACTCTGGGTCAGTGACTTACCATGCCCCTCAACCCCTTTTCGCACCGATTACTGTGTTGTATTATAGATTTATCTGTATTAGGGTCAGTTATTTTGGAGGTAACACTATGGGTAATACATCTCATTTTCTTTCAGGAGCCCTTATGTACTATTTAAGTCCCATATAGTAGATACTGCATTGAGACATAAACAATGTAATATAACCTAAACAATTAAGGCGTGCCTAATACATGTAATATACAGTAAGCAATTAAAGTACTAACCCTGTATGTATTTAACATTCGGTCATTTTAACTAAACCATTAACTAAAACCATAGAACTTGATAAATAATATACTTGCCCAACTTCGTCAGTATTATCTTCACTCAATATTTCTTCATACTATTGTAAAAATTCCTGATGTTAACTCATCAGCCTGAGAAATAAGCGTGAACATATACTAGGGCATGCATAATAGACAATGATCTTCAATAAACAAAGCAATATATCTAGTTCAACCTGGTTGTATAGAGTCTGTGTCCACTGTACTAGCTTGTTTCCTTTTAAGTTGAGCGCTGGTGTTAATAGACCATGCTTTCCTCTGCTGTTTTGGGGCCAAATGATCTGGCAGAGCATCATGAGAGGACAGTTCAGCGTCTGGTGTGGGTGTGGGTATTCCTGCTGTAGTACAGAATTTGCCAATATCAGATATGGATCTGCATTCAAGTCTATTGCCGTTTCTCGAGACGATCACAGAGGTGGGGAAACCCCATCTATATGGAATGTTTAGTCGTCGTAAATGAAGGGTTAAGATTGAAAAGTCTCTCCGTTTTTGCAAAGTCCTCGGGGAAAGGTCCTGGAAGATCTGTATTCTGCTTCCTTGATACATCACTGCTTGTTTCTTTCTAGCCAGATTGTAGATCTCTTCCCTTTGTGGGTAACTTTGAAATCTGACAATAATGTCCCTTGGTGGCGATTCCGCATCAGGTTTTGGGCGAAGGGCCCTGTGCGCTCTGTCTAGAGCCACATCTGTTAGCGTTGTGCCCTCCTCACCGTTAGCCATTTCTGAGAATAGCCCCTTTAGAAATTCTTTTATTTCGTTGTTTTGCACTGTTTCAGGGATCCCTTGAAATCGTAAATTGTTTCGTCTGGTGCGATTTTCGAGTTCATCCAGTTTTTCTTCCAGATCTGCATAATTATGATGTTGATGTGATACCTTAGAAGAGAGATCTGCCATTTTCTGGGAGAAAACAAACTCATGTTCCTCTAGTGAATCGACTCTGCGACTGAGATCTGTTATATCTTTTTTTAAATCGGCGCATTCATTTTTAATGCATGTTTTAACTTGATCTATTAGCGCCTCCATGGCTCTGTAGGTGATAGGTGGTTCATCTATTGAATCAGTGACTTCTGGCGTTGTGCTTCTAGAATCCTCAGAATCATCCATTTTTTCTTCTAAGACTGGAGGGTGTAGAAGGGTGGATTCGATTTTATTTTTGTGCTTTTCAGCCTGTTTAAAAAAAGCATTCACTGCCTCCTGGGATTTCTGGGGTGTTTTTGGATGTTTGTCTGCTTTTCCTGCCCTTCTCTGTGACATTATGATATAGTTGTATGGTGGTATGGCAGAAGTGACTTAGCAGCGTATTGAATGAGCCCTATCCCCCCGGGGCTTTGCTCACACAGAGCGATCACGGGCAATGGAAGGTGGATATGACCCACTGACACACGGGACAGCAGGAAAAGGGGGGGGGGGGGAATAGGCTGTATTTATTGTATTGTTAGGGAGTTCTTCAATTAACAGACCCAAAAATCCAGATGAGGCCCCCAATTTTCTTCTGTTGTGATGAACGATGAAATGCCTATTCTAGAAGTGTAGGTGTTGGAATGCAGCAAGATAACCTAGGTACTGCTTGATCTCTTGGTCTATTGTCCTAAATTATGAGTTTGTGAGAAGCTAATTGGGGAAGGTGTATAAAGTTCACTGTTATAACAAGGAATCCAAGGTAATCTGAACACTTTATGATGTTGGATTAATCAAGTTTCAGACTCTGTAGCAGTGATGCGCTGATCGTTCAGGGTTAAATCTACTTTCGGTTCTGTGTAACTGCGTCACAGCTCATACAAGGATGTCTGAATTAATGTCTCACTTTAAACAATGGACAGATTCTCTGTGTTGGGGTTATAATAGGCTTGCGGTATCATTTATGAGTATCTTGCATGGTAAAAGTTAAAGCAAAACAGGTATTAGGAGGCCCCTTTTTCCAAGTAATAAAAGTTTTTCTTTGGTCTTATAGTTCAGTTACGGTTCTCTGTAGTCTAACAGCGAGATACAACCGTTCCTTGGTATCTGCGGTCAAAATTACACATAATTCTTTGCATAGCACGTATAAGTATCAGTGGGGTTACTTCTGTCTCCTTACTGGAGTAAGATAGGTGCTGGTGGTTGGTAATGTCGTAACATTTTTATCGTTAGATGGTTTCTCTTACCCTTCTCAGTGATGTTTTGGTTCTCCGGAACATTTGCAAGCTGTCTTGAGTTAGAGTTTGAGCTGGCTGGAGTTCGCTCGACAAAGCGTTAAGGGCTTTAGGCAGATATCACCCGGACTTCTCTCCGATCTGCTACGTGACCAGGGTTTCACCCTGCCTTGTGGTGGTGTAGTTCCCATGCAGCTCCTTGCGGCTTATAGGCCTCCGTCGGTGCTGACTATCAGATCTTATGGCAGTACTCCGAGGGGATAGAAAAAGCCATACTAAGTGATATCTTTGTGATCCAGGTTATCTCCCCCAGCAAACTGCACCTTTAGGATCTCAACAGTGCTGAAGAGAATAGTTATATTTTGTATAATTCCCGGTCCGTCGTAAGAGCTTTAGCTTGTTGCGGCCATCTTAGGAGACTGCACACTCCGCCTCAATTTTGTGCTGTTTAATGTTTTAACTTGGAATAAAGAGTGAGAGGAGGAGCTGGTCTGAAAATTCCCTTTTTCTTTACTGCTTTCTATAGTAACATCAAATATATGTGCATATATAAATCTCTGTATATTATATTACATTATCTTATAAATACAAGTGACCATCAATTTATATACATATCAGATAATATAAATATATAACACATTAGTAGGAATTTTGCATTACACACAATTCATTCTTAAGATTATACTTCATTTTTTGTCCTTTTGTTTCAGATCCATGACATGTTACTACCCATATTGGCGATATATTTATATGTGAAAAAAGATTAATAAATTTAAATTTAAATCATTCACACAAACCTACACCCTTTCAATGAATAAATAAGGTCTCATATTTAGCATCAATAAGATTCTTGTGTTGTATGTTTTTTAATTACAAGTATTGAACGTTAAGTGTGTTTAATTATTCTCACTTGTTTTTATTCCTGCTTTCTTTAGGATTTCTTTATTGACCCTCTTTTCTTACATATTAATTTGCCGATAACTTATAAGCTAAAGTAATCAGCAAAGAGCTTACCTCTATATATACACAACCAGTCCATTTCTATTCCAAGGACTAACGTATGTATTTAGTTCTTAAGAATTGTCATAGATTGTTTCTTTTTCCTGTTGTTAAAACTATCGGCAAGCTACCCGGATTTACTGTATCCATTATGTTGTGTGGCCATATTTTACATATACAATACGCTGATTGTTCATGTGCTCTACGCTGATTGGCCCATAGTGAGGCTTTGGCCTATGGGATTGGAGGTGTGTTCCTCTCTGCTGTCTACAATCAAAACAGCCAGCCCGACCTACCTGTCAATAGAACTCTAGCGTATGCCCACTTTATATGCAAATCCACGGGCGCATCACATCCTACAGTGAATCTCACCATCGCTCTCTACGATTCTATCAAGCCTATGCTACATTTATATCAACCCACATTTTAACTCCACGTCATTGAAGGTTCATCTATACATCTAATAATAAAGGTGTAATGTCACTCAGCGATATCCACTCAATATTACAAATGTTTCTAAATCTTCACCTCCGACACTCCTACATAGTCAGCATAGATCAAGCCGTGATAGTTACTATCCTTTATCGCTAGGTTCTCTCCGATGCCTCTAAATTTCCTAACAGTAATTGACATTCTGCAATTCAGTCTATCAGAATATATTTGATATACCATCAAGACTTTGAAACTTAAAAAAAAAAAAGCATCTCCAATATACTTGTGCTAAATATACACATTACAAATTAAAAGCATCCATCAGTTGTTAAACTATAATGGTTAGGTGCTTGAGCTTACCTAAGTCAAATTGGATATCTAAATATGCCCTAATATGTAACGTAGCAACAGATGTACGTTTGCAACAGACTCTCTACTATTATCCACTATATAAACCAAATACCTAAATTTGCTATCACCTTATATGTGATGTAACTATAAGACTAATAAATTAGAATGCTTGCCGATAGTTTTAACAACAGGAAAAAGAAACAATCTATGACAATTCTAAAGAACTAAATACATACGTTAATCCTTGGAATATAAATGGACTGGTTGTGTATACATAGAGGGAAGATCTTTGCCGATTACTTAAGCTTATAAGTTATCGGCAAATAAATATGTAAGAAAAGAGGGTCAATAAAGAAATCCAAAAGAAAGCAGGCATAAAAACAAGTGAGAATGATTAAACACACTTAAGCTTGAGCTTACCTAAGTCAAATTGGATATCTAAATATGCCCTAATATGTAACGTAGCAACAGATGTACGTTTGCAACAGACTCTCTACTATTATCCACTATATATAAACCAAATACCTAAATTTGCTATCACCTTATATGTGATGTATCTATAAGACTAATAAATTTGAATGTGAAATCTATATGCAAAATTAATGCATAATAGATATTAAATTATACATACAAGTGGAAATAAATATTTTTAAAAATATTATTAATAAATATGAATAAATGTACGACTAGCAAATTCATAATCGTGTTGTGATAACTGTACTCTATATAATTATAATTTTAAGACTATATGTTTCCTAATGTTCAATGTGTGAACAACATGAGGAATTATAATCCTTAATTGTGATGTAACTGTATCTACAAACTATAATATAATATAATTTTTATCTGTGATAACTTCATATTACACTATCTACATTGGCCTTCTATTCCAATAGTGTGCATGTGTGTGTGTTAAGTTCATAAATAAGTGAATAAATAAATTCTGATCCAATTCTTCTTATATAAGTGTTAGTACCAAATCAATGTGATTGTCCCCTATAAGGAGACCAAATATAATTTTCTAGTTATAATGGAACATATATGTGTCAGTGAATAACTAATTATAATAAAGTATATGGGTGTCGATAAATAACTAGATAGTATTTTCTGTATACTCACAAGTATATAATATACCTGTCTCTACTCTATTCATACAAGATATATATGTCAAAAAGCAGCCAGATCTAATGCCTCATTTAGGCCAGAGGGAAACAAAGTTTGAAACTTATAGATCCAATATGTTTCCCTCTGGCGTAAGTGAGTATATCTATTAATGCCCACCCTGGGGGTAATATATTCCAAAGGAGTAATCTGATATGTTTGATGTCCACCATTGTGTTGGGCTGTACTGTGTCTTGATACACTATGTTTCATGGAGCAAGTTTTTATGTTTCTCCAATGTTCGCTCCACCTAGTGCGGATTTTTCTGCACGTGCGGCCTAAGTATTGAAGGCCGCATTTGCATGTGAGCACATATATTATGTAACTCGTCCCACAATCAATTATATTCTTTATAGTAATAATTTCTCCTGTAGTATGGCATTTTATGGTTTTAATTCCATGTGTAATATGTTTACACATGTAGCATCTAGCTTTATTACATCTATATGTGGAGTTAAAATGTGGGTTGATATAAATGTAGCATAGGCTTGATAGTATCGTAGAGAGCGATGGTGATATTCACTCTGGTAGGATGTGATGCGCCCGTGGATTTGCATATAAAGTGGGCGCACGCTAGAGTTCTGTTGACAGGTAGGTTGGGCTGGCTGTTTTGATTTTAGACAGCAGAGAGGAACACACCTCCAATACAATAGGCCAAAGCCTCATTATGGGCCAATCAGCATAGAGCACATGAACCAATCAGCGTATTGTACATGTAAAATATGGCCACACAACATAATGGATACAATCAATCCGGGTAGCTTGCCGATAGTTTTAACAGGAAAAAGAAACAATCTATGATAATTCTAAAGAACTAAATACATACGTTAATCCTTGGAATAGAAATGGACTGGTTGTGTATATATAGAGGAAAGATCTTTGCCGATTACTTAAGCTTATAAGTTATCGGCAAATAAATATGTAAGAAAAGAGGGTCAATAAAGAAATCCAAAAGAAAGCAGGAATAAAAAAAAGTGAGAATGATTAAACACACTTAAAGGGACACTGTACCCAAAAATTTTCTTTCGTGATTCAGATTGAGCATGAAATTTTAAGCAACTTTCTAATTTACTCCTATTATCAAATTTTCTTCATTCTCTTGGTATCTTTATTTGAAATGCAAGAATGTAAGTTTAGATGCCGGCCCATTTTTGGTGAACAACCTGGGTTGTCCTTGCTGATTGGTGGATAAATTCATTCAGCAATAAAAAAGTGCTGTCCAGAGTACTGAAACCAAAAAAAAGCTTAGATGCCTTCTTTTTCAAATAATGAGAGCAAGAGAACGAAGAAAAATTGATAATAGGAGTAAATTAGAAAGTTGATTAAAATTGCATGCTCTTTCTGAATTACAAAAGAAAAAATTAGGGTTCAGTGTCCCTTTAACGTTCAAAACTAGTAATAAAAAACCATTTAACACAAGAATCTTATTGATGCTAAATATGAGACCTTATTTATTCATTGAAAGGGTGTAGGTTAATGTGAATGATTTAAATTTAAATTTATTAATCTTTTTTCACATATAAAAATATTGCCAATATGGGTAGTAACATGTGTCATGGATCTGAAACAAAAGGACACAAAAATGAAGTATAATCTTAAGAATGAATTGTGTGTAATGCAATATTCCTACTAATGTGTTATATATTTCTATTATCTGATATGTATATAAATTGATGGTCACTATGCCAAGTTTAAAACTTAAAAATATATATTTATTAAAAGTCTAAAACAAATGCTCCGGCTGGGTGTAATATGAAATCTCCACAATGAGATATCTGTTTATCTCATTGTGGAGATTTCATATTACACCCAGCCGGAGCATTTGTTTTAGACTTTTAATAAAAATATATTTTTAAGTTTTAAACTTGGCATACAGTGTTCTTTTAGACTCCCCTCCAGATACCAAAAGGGGGCAGACCGCCCTGCCTTCTACAGGGAGTGCAGAATTATTAGGCAAATGAGTATTTTGACCACATCATCCTCTTTATGCATGTTGTCTTACTCCAAGCTGTATAGGCTCGAAAGCCTACTACCAATTAAGCATATTAGGTGATGTGCATCTCTGTAATGAGAAGGGGTGTGGTCTAATGACATCAACACCCTATATCAGGTGTGCATAATTATTAGGCAACTTCCTTTCCTTTGGCAAAATGGGTCAAAAGAAGGACTTGACAGGCTCAGAAAAGTAAAAAATAGTGAGATATCTTGCAGAGGGATGCAGCACTCTTAAAATTGCAAAGCTTCTGAAGCGT
This sequence comes from Bombina bombina, assembly GCF_027579735.1. NCBI lineage: Eukaryota > Metazoa > Chordata > Amphibia > Anura > Bombinatoridae > Bombina > Bombina bombina. Next base: position 770,594,395 of record NC_069503.1, on the reverse strand, counting down.
GATCATCGAACAATCAAGCATTTCATTCAAAATAGTCAACAGGGTCGCAAGAAGCGTGTGGAAAAACCAAGGCACAAAATAACTGCCCATGAACTGAGAAAAGTCAAGCGTGCAGCTGCCAAGATGCCACTTGCCACCAGTTTGGCCATATTTCAGAGCTGCAACATCACTGGAGTGCCCAAAAGCACAAGGTGTGCAATACTCAGAGACATGGCCAAGGTAAGAAAGGCTGAAAGACGACCACCACTGAACAAGACACACAAGCTGAAACGTCAAGACTGGGCCAAGAAATATCTCAAGACTGATTTTTCTAAGGTTTTATGGACTGATGAAATGAGAGTGAGTCTTGATGGGCCAGATGGATGGGCCCGTGGCTGGATTGGTAAAGGGTAGAGAGCTCCAGTCCGACTCAGACGCCAACAAGGTGGAGGTGGAGTACTGGTTTGGGCTGGTATCATCAAAGATGAGCTTGTGGGGCCTTTTCAGGTTGAGGATGGAGTCAAGCTCAACTCCCAGTCCTACTGCCAGTTTCTGGAAGACACCTTCTTCAAGCAGTGGTACAGGAAGAAGTCTGCATCCTTCAAGAAAAACATGATTTTCATGCAGGACAATGCTCCATCACACGCGTCCAAGTACTCCACAGCGTGGCTGGCAAGAAAGGGTATAAAAGAAGAAAATCTAATGACATGGCCTCCTTGTTCACCTGATCTGAACCCCATTGAGAACCAGTGGTCCATCATCAAATGTGAGATTTACAAGGAGGAAAAACAGTACACCTCTCTGAACAGTGTCTGGGAGGCTGTGGTTGCTGCTGCACGCAATGTTGATGGTGAACAGATCAAAACCCTGACAGAATCCATGGATGGCAGGCTTTTGAGTGTCCTTGCAAAGAAAGGTGGCTATATTGGTCACTGATTTGTTTTTGTTTTGTTTTTGAATGTCAGAAATGTATATTTGTGAATGTTGAGATGTTATATTGGTTTCACTGGTAAAAATAAATAATTGAAATGGGTATATATTTGTTTTTTGTTAAGTTGCCTAATAATTATGCACAGTAATAGTCACCTGCACACACAGATATCCCCCTAAAATAGCTATAACTAAAAACAAACTAAAAACTACTTCCAAAACTATTCAGCTTTGATATAAATGAGTTTTTTGGGTTCATTGAGAACATGGTTGTTGTTCAATAATAAAATTAATCCTCAAAAATACAACTTGCCTAATAATTCTGCACTCCCTGTACATTCCTTTACAGCCAGCTGTAACTCCAGTGATCCAGTTCCTTGGATGACATCCGGTAGTGAGAAGAACTGCCTATAATCAGCTAGCTGGTTTGCTGTTGAACACCAGCCTGCCTCTACTGGCACAAGAGAGTGCCATTCCATTTGTGAGTACCCTGTATCACTTCATCATTTGATTTTCTGGTGTTTGATTGTTCTACACATGTGGCGCCTCTGTCTCCATTTTTGTGTTAAATAATTTGAGTAGGGTTATTTTTTTTTTATATGTACTATAGTTAATTTTATTGATAGTTTAATGTAATTTTAGTATAATAGGGTAGGTTAATTAATAGTTTAATATAGTTTAAAGTAATTTTAGTATAATAGGGTAGGTTAATTAATAGTTTAATGTTATTTTAGTATAATAGTTAGGGTAGGTTAATTAGTAGTTTAATATAGTTTATTGTAATTTTAGTATAATAGTTAGGGTAGGTTAATTAGTAGTTTAATATAGATATTTTAATTCTAAAGGTAAGCTTTAATTTATTATAAGATAGGGATGAGGTAATTTTAATGTAAAGTAAGCTGGTTGTTAGGTTTAGGGGTTAATAGCTTAATTTAGTTTATGGCGATGTGGGGGACTGGCGGTTTAGGGGTTAACAGGTTTAGTAAGTAGTAGTGATGTGGGAGGCCAGGGGTTTAGGGGTTAATACATTTATTTAGTTGCGGTGGGGTCCGGGAGTGGCGGGATAGGGGTTAATACATTTATTTAGTGGTGGTGGGGTCCGGGAGTGGCAGGATAGGGGTTAATACATTTATTTAATGGCGGTGGGGTCCGGGAGTGGCGGGATAGGGGTTAATACATTTATTTAGTTGTGGTGGGGTCCAGTATAAGCGGGATAGGGGTTAAACATTTTAGTATAGTGGCGGTGTTTAGTGACAGGGTATAAATAAAGTTGGTAAAAAGCCGAATAGCAGTGAGATTGATGACTGCTAGTTAAAAACAGTCCGCTGCTCATCGCCCCGTACTTGGTGCGCGGCTTTTTGGTGGCTATTTTTTATAAATATGGAGATGGTATTCAGGTCCACGGACGCGATGTTAGGCGAGCGTATTGGTGCCGGCGAATGAAGCATAGTTGACGGCTTGATAAATAGACCTCTAGAGGTTGGATATTGCATATTTCAAGGTATTTGACTCGGTAGGGTTTAAAATGTATACATATATATATATATATATATATATATATATATATATATATATATAAATATAAATAAATATATATGTCTATATATGTGTAAATATGTGTATAGATCTTTACATATGTATGTATTTTCTAAAAGTGCCCCAAATATGTATGCATTTTCTAAAAGTGCCCCAAAATGTCTCTTAGTTTTTAAAACTACTGCACTAGACAGTTTTTAGGGGTTAAGGGTAGCAGGTGTGGGGTGTTATAAAAAAAATAGCACTGAGAAGTGCCTTTACAGTGTGGTCTATGGGAACTGTGTGTTTCCTTTAAATATATGCTTTATGTATATGCTTTTATATATATATATATATATATATATATATATATATATATATATATATATATATATAGATATATGTGTGTGTGTGTGTTAATATGTGTATATACACATATTAACACATAATATATATATAAATAAGTATATAGTGTATATTATTATTATCAGTTATTTGTACGACTTAACCGTAGGTTCTGTTCCATGTCTGACAGCATCAGAACGAGGCTCCCATTGGAGCAAATGTAAGCTTACTCTTGTGAGTACAATGCTTCCATGCAATGAGAATGGGAGGTCGCGTTCGCATTGCACTTAACTTGTAATACCAGTGCACATTTGCGTGTGCTGGTCTTAATCAGAAAATATTGCTTTCATGGAAGCGATATTTTGCACTTGACTTGTAATCTGGCCCATAGTAAGAAAAGTAGGAAAAAATACTATTTTGGCTGTGAAGATATTAAACATATTGTAGATATTAAACAGTAAAACACTAATTGGCACAATAAAATAATTTAACTCTAATAAAGACAACTGGTCATTATAGGTTGAGAGATTTGATCTCTGTTAATATTTCCAGCACCAGTTCATGGATTTTTAACAGCAGTTGGAGCAACACAATATGGTACTCTAGAACAGGCAAAGCCAACTGGCGTCACTCTGCCCTCATTTTTGTGGCTTTAGGAAAAAGTGGAGCTGACATTTTTAGTAAGTAAAAATATATAATTTGTGTTTTTTATATCTATAAATTTATAGGCTGCCCTATTATTAAAAAATAATAATAATAATAATAATAATAATAATAAATATCAAAAATTAACAATAGGTCTTGCAACATTTTTTAATTTTCCCACAAAACATTGCTAGAAGGCATATGTTAAGAAGAAATATGTTATAGTGATATTAAAAGACCACAAAATAGTTTCAATAAACCAATTCAATGTTACAGATATGGAACAGGAAACCATAATGCATACAATTGTACATTTAAAGAAGCAATATGCCATTCTTGTGGAAAAAAAGGGCCATATAATGTATTTGTGACAAAAAAAAGTTCATCATTATAATACAGAAAATACATATCAGGCTCAATGGCCAGATGATTTACAGTATATATTGAGAACGTTAAAATGAATAAATTGATAGACCCCAGAGATGCAATAAAAGTTATCTATAAGGCATAAAAGGAAAGAGGGCGCTCCATTGGTGAAATATGTTTCAACATTCGAAACGGCCAAATACGAAATAAAACTATATACTCACAAACATGTATGCAAAAAGGCAGGCTGAACCATCTGAGCTATCCAGCATGCTCACACTCAGGACTCCACAGTGGCACCTTTGGCCGTCGTAGTCGGTCAGATAAATACTCTGATATCCACCAGTGCAGAGACGACAATCAACAGGTATGAGAGCTGGGGTCTCTAAATGGGGCTACTCAAAGTCCCAACAAGAGCAATGGTTCCCAGGTCCTTTGCTTTAGGACACCTGAAATTCCAGTGAAATCCCTGATTTCCTATGTATATGTTAGTAGTCAAACTCGAAACCCAAAGACTTAATCAATGCAATACAATACAATAAAAGTTTAAGTACAATAAGTAAATTATAGATTTGTACATGAGTCACTGTTTCATTTGTAACAATAAACTATTTGAAAAGTTTGAATTTGGCTATACTGCTACATAAAACATGAATATGATTACAAACACCAATAGGACAAGCTGTAATACTTTAACAGCATCTAGTCTGTTAGTTTGGTAAATGTAGCTTTTTCAAAATAGATTGGTTCAATATGGATTAGAGAACTCAATTCTATGGAAAAGCAAGTTGGTTTGAAGTGAAAATAATGTTAAAAACAAATAGCAGCAGCTTAAGGAGCATGAGTATGGGAGTTGTAAAATGACTACTGGTGAATAAAACTGAGTTTGAAGTGTGTAAAGACTGGAAAAGGCTTTAGAGCCTGCAAGTGTAAAGACTAATGATCTGCTGGTTATATCTAATATGTTGTATGTTCTACTATTAATAACTTATTTGTCAGTTAGTTCATATATTTAAATAAGTATGTAAATAATGAATTATAATTATACATTACATTATATTCCTTTGCAAGGTGATTTTGAGTATGTGAGCAGATCTTACCTATCCCTTGATTATGGGTGGCAGGAAGGTAATATGTGAACCCATACTCAGCATCACCTTGCAAATAACTATAATGTGATGCACAATTATGTCACAATATTTTTTTTAAGCTATGTTTATCCATTGTTTATGCAGCTAATTTCCTGTAAAATTATCATACATATCAGCATGGATTGTTAACCCTTTAAGTGCAGATGACGACACATGGTGATCATCTTTACATTGTTTTAAATGCAGATAATGACCATCTGAAGTGTGACATTCAGAGCTAATCACACACCCCTGCACTTACCAGGGAATATGAGGTAGTCAAGTAGCCCTGCATTGCTAGGGGAATCTAGAGATGCTGGTGACCCCACCACACCCTGGAGACCTGGAAGTACTAGGCTGCTGGAAAGAGATTGAGGGAGCTGGATGGGAGTATCTATGCAAACCTCTCAATCTCAGCTCCCTTAAGCCATAACCCCCCCCCCCCCTAAAAAGGCAATTGTCTCTTCCTTTAAACAGTGCATGACTTGTGGGCATAAAGCAAAAGTACAAATAAAAACAATAAACACATTAAAACATAAATACACTTATAATAGGCCATCAAAATGCATAGAGGCCCCTTGTTTTAAAGGCCAAGAAGCCCCTCTTTAAAACAAAGCCCCTACTTAAGTTTTATTAACCAGGTGATCACCTGGTAAAGATAAGTGTGCATTTATTTGAGTAAAGGATCATGGAAGCCCCTATGTGCACATCAAAGTTATATAACTCTATCCAAAGGCTATCTCTATCTGCAGACTCGCCAGAAACACAAGTTATGGAGCAGCGGTCTAAAGACCGCTGCTCCATAACCCTGTGCGCCTGCTCTGATGAGGCTGACAGGAATCGCTGCAATTCAACCCAATCGAATACGATCGGGTTGATTGACACCTCCCTGCTGGTGGCCCATTGGCCGCGAGTCTGCAGGGGGCGGCGTTGCATCAGCAGCTCTTGTGAGCTGCTGGTGCAATGCTGAATACGGAGAGCGTATTGCTCTCCGCATTCAGCGAGGTCTTGCGGACCTGATCCGCACTGTCGGATCAGGTCCCCAAGACCTTTCATAATTCGGCCTCAATATGTAATATGGGTCGATTTCTAACAAAAAATTACAGCTTAAATTTGAGCAAAATCTAAAACTCCAAAACGGCTCAGTACAGGGGTGAAAATGGCTGTGCAATTAAGGGGTTAAAATATCTCATTTAACACATAATCCCAGCAAATTATATTTGAAATTAATGTCTTTAACCTTTTGGATATCATAGATACCTGAAAAGTATTGTTATTCATTGCAGTATAACCCTTACTGGGAGCCACAAATTAACCTTTAGAAATTGTGGTGAGCTTTTACAAGCTTTATAGATTTATTCATTAGAGAACTGTGAGGCAACTGTCTACATTAAAATTCTCAGAAATGCAGTATATATAAAAAATTGAAAATAGATTTTGTATGTACAGATCAACATACAATAAAATGTACAAATTGTTCAAAATTGAGAATAAATTACACTCTGAAGGGAGTAAGAGATGATTGATCTACAAACAGATGTACCATGAAATCAGCCATTGTATTTAAACCTTACTAATTGCAACGGTCAGAGTTTATATAGCAAAAAGGAATTAGGGACAAGGGAAACCTTTTCTGGTACTATTACTTACGCTAAAAGAGAGTTAAAGCTGTTCCCAATAAGTTTCACTGTCTGATTGTAATATAATGTCCTGTTTAATTTAAATATAGCCCTAATAGAAATGTAACAATGGTACATTAAAGGGACAAGATGTTTCAGATAACGCACATAATTTAAAAAAAAAGTTTCCAATTCAATGTACTTCTTTTGCATAACTATTGAGGTAGAATTAATGTGCCTGGAGAACAGTATGGTTTTTTAAAAATGTTATACACATTTGAGCACTAGATGGCAGCAGCATTAAAAGAATTCTTGCACAACGTCTGCCAAATAATGATCCAGCTACATGCTAGCTATCTGACCCTAACTACCTGCTTTTCCACAAAGGACACAGAGAGACGTAAATTGATAATAGAAATATGTTTTTCAAAATTGTACATTCTGTCTGAATCTTAAAAGAAAAATTCCGATTGTTTTAAACTAATCAGATACCTTTTAAAGGTACGCCTCTCAAACACTATTCCAATTTAGTTGAAGAATCTTCAAGATGATGCATTTGTCTTAGATGTGGAAACAAATGAAATATCTAACCTTTTTTATTTTTAAATATATAATATTGAAAATGTTTCTGTTGACACAAATACTTTTTTCCCCTCATATTCCAAAACAAGAAAATGTATTCAAATGTACTAAAAAACAAATTCAGTAAGGTTTGTTTCTTCAATTAAATGATACAAATATAACATGAATCAAGCGAATGCAACCATAAAAAAATTGTTTCTAATCTGAAATTCAATCTATCTAAATTAATCTAAATTATATATATATATATATATATATATATATATATATATATATATATACAGTATAAATATAGGAGTCCCATACTGCACTGAAAAACAAATGATAAGAGATATTATGCTGTTAGTTTAAAAGGGTTTAAGAGATTTCAGGTGACAGGTACTTTAATAAATTACATTAAGGGGGTTTTATTTTGGGGAGTAGGTGTCTGGAGGAGGGTAAGGAGTTGGTGGGATTTGCAATGAGGAGATTGTGTAAGAGGCTTTAAATTAAATTAAGGATTGCAATGGTGGGGACCATGTAGTAGATGGTTAGAACTGAGTGGTGTTTATCAATATATGATATGCTGGCAGGTTTTTGATTTATGGAGGTTTGTTGTTGGAACATTTTAGACAGTATCTTAGTTAATGGGGTTAACAGTAGACATGTTCCCTTGGTGTTAGATGGTTTACTTGTGGAGAGGTTGTTTGGAGGTGCCAGGCAAGGCAAGTGGGACCACAGTGTGCTCACTTAACAGCATTGGGGTCAAAGTAGCACTTAGGGGTTGATTTATCAAAGGCTTCGCAAGCTTTTCAACCCCCTACGACTGCAGGTTCTCACAAGAGAACCTGCAGTCCATATTTAACAAGCAGCGGCCATCAAATTGCTGATTTCCTAACCTTTCTCCACCTCTAAGGTGGTGTACTTCAATCTCCCCGGTCTCGTCTAACCGGGGAGATTGACAGCTCCTGCCCACGTGTGATTGGCCGTGAGGGGGCAGGGGGTGGAAGTGCAAAATAGCACTCATGGGCAATGCTGAATTCGGCCTCGAGAATTCAGCCCGACAGAGGTGAGCTGGGGCGGACAGGGGCGCTCCTGTCCGCTGTAGCTTGATAAATCAACTTCTTAGGGTTTATCATATTGAGGCTTGATCACAAGCAGGTTTTATTATAGTGGGGTTTTATTATGTAGGTTTTATTGTAGTGGGGAATCAATATTATTAATTATTTTAATAATTCATGTTGAGTTTTAGACTAACTTATGCCTGTTCATGGTAGCCATATAGAGAACGTGGACTAGAGATCAACTACACATTGGAACAGGCATAGAATCACTTCCATGTTGTAGGGGCTCCCATAAAAAAAGTAAAATGTGGGGGGCTGAATCAACGGCCCAACATGGTGTACGCATCTGAGTGAGCTCCGCTGTTACCAAGGCTGATGCAGCACTTATGTGAGACACTCTAAGCTATATTAGTGGCATCTATTTACTGGGGACTTCCTGCTCTACCCAGGTAGCTTTTAGCAGCAACCGGCCGATGAGTACTAAAGAAGGATCCTTGCTTGGAAGCACACATTGCAACGCCATTGCAGCCTACCAAATTGAGGAGACGCCAGTCGTGCCACACATCGCAGCAAGCGCAGGTCTGTAGAGTGTGCACCCTGATATCTGCAGTTACCTCTAGCCCTAATGACTACCTAATACACCGGATAGTGTTATGTGCTAATCACACCCTTTGCTAATAAGCCTCATTCTAATGCTCCAGTGTCTGCTAAGAACTACATGGCACCCATGATGCTGAGCTCTCTCTAAATATGGCATTATTTTAAATTATTTTAAATTGGATATTTCCCTTAACTGCTGGCCTCTGTACAGTAATCTAGCAGCACTACAAGACACACATGGTTTGAATAAAACCCCTTCCATACCCTGTATTATTGCTGACTGCATGATTGAAGCACCCATCATAATAGCACTTCATGAAACAGTCTGCTTAAATTATACTGGGATAACTCTAACAACCTAATACATTTGCTGCTATACAAGCAACACAGCTAATGCCCTTGGCTATTCTGCACAGCTTACTGAAAGTTAACAGCAGTGATAAATATGTCTATTAAAATGACCAAAACTATTAAAGGGGTCAAGCACTCTAGAGGCTTACAGAACCCTAACCTAATGATGAAATAATTTTTTAAGCCTATAGATGCTACCCCCACTTTTACACCTGACACCCAGGACAATGCTAGCGACTCAGATGACTCAGACCATTCATCTATACCAGTTGAGTCTTCCAGACCCCTAACAAAAGCTGACATCAGCTCAGTACCCACAAAAGAAGATCTTGCTGCATTACTAACGCAGGTTAGTCAATTGATTGAAAAGATATAACTGATCTGGGCAACAGGGTAGAATACCCTGAAGAAGGGACTGATCATATAAACACAGAATTTGAAGTACTATCCAGGCAACTACATCAGCAATCTGTCATAATTGATGATTTGCAATCACACGTCAAAGATCTAGATAATAGGGGAAGAAGGCACAATCTTCGGATCTTAACATCACAATTGAATGAATACCTGCCGAGGTTATTCCAGCATCTAACAGACTCTGATACAACCCTAACAATGCCCTTAGACAGAGCTCATAGGGCACTCAGACCTCCTGAAGTTTCAAAATTACAAAGATAAAGATAAGATAATTCTGGTGGCCAGGAAGTCAAACGCCATAAACTTCAAGGACACACAGCTGCAGATATATGCAGATCTCAGTCCACTGACACTTGCTAAAAGAAGAGACGTTAGATTTCTCACACAACATCTTCAGGCCTTAAAGATCCCTTATAGATGGCGGTTTCCCTTTTGCCTCAAAGCTATGCGTGGTCAGCAAACATTTATTTATAGAACACAAGATAACCTGGAGACTTTTTGCAAGAACCTAAACATCTCTCCACCCACTCTTCCAAAGCTAAAAGATGGCACAGACGCATACAACGCTCAAGAAAAACTACCTCCCAAACCTCAGAGACAAGTTTGGAGTAAAGAGAATAGAAAAAGGCACAGAAACACTTCTGACCTTTCAAAGAGAGCCACTTCATCCCAACCGACTACTTGAAAATCTGGACTGTTATGGAATAAGCTTATTATACATTACCAACCACATGGCATCTTACCTAATTATATACCAATTTTTTATTGCCAGTAAATCTGCCCCGAAAGAACTTTGGGTGTATTGACTATATGTTAGCAGGTTTAAGTTTACTAGTTTATCAGGTTATAAGTTGTTTCTCGCTTAGTGGCATCATAGTATCGATAAGATAGTATTGATAAGCTACTATTTTACTGAAGCTGTACAGAGAGCTCATACAATGTAACACTATAATAGTTGTAATTTATTATTTCCTTGTGCACTACCCACCAAATTCCCTGATTTAATTGTTCACACATCTGATTCACTATGGGACTCGGCTAACAGGCCCCAAGTGTACCAGATATTCTATAAACAGTTTACAGCCTTGACCCAGCTCTTATTTAATGGAGCTATTTACATCCCCCGTAACTTCACCCCAGTTTGGGTTACTAACTGCAATAGAAGTTCTTAATTGTTATCGCTTAAAAAAGAGGTTGTTTGATTGGTTTTACTATGTTTTCTTATTTTATATATTTTTCCTTTTCTTTAGGTTGTCGGTCATTATCTATTCCTGTATCAACGCTCTCCTTTTAATTGTACCCTCTTCCTTCCCTTGTATGCCACTCCTACAGACTGTGAGTACCTCCACTCCAGGCAAATTAGCCTACCTCAACATACACTGCCTGCCCAAGCACACTCAAGTACTAATCAGTATACGCACACTATGCCATTTATATAAGACATGAGTCAAACCACACTAAAAATAATTTCCCAAAATGTGAAAGGACTTAATTACCACCAAAAAAGATCAATAGCATTAAATTGGTTCCTGAAAAAAAAGGTGACATTATATATTTATAGGAAATGCATTTCTGTAGTGCCCAGGCTCCTGCATTCTCCTCCAGTACTTATCCAGTTAGTTTCTTTAACCACAATAGCTCCAAAGCGGAGTAGGTATTCTGTTTCATAGACAATTACCTTTCCAACTTATATCTAAACATCAGGATGATGAGGGAAGACTTCTCATCCTTGTAGGCCTCTTATTTAACCAGTCGGTAACCCTTGTCAATATTTATTTCACAAACCAAAATAAGACCAAATTCTTCCGGAAAACAAATGACCAATTATTAATACTGGTGCAGGGAGTCACCATTTTGGCAGGAGATTTCAATGTTGCCCTCTCACTGAAGCAGTGTTCCCAGATCGGTAGACGTGTGGAGACTACAACACCCCCAGTCAAAGGCATATACTTTTTATTTCATTCCAAACAAAACCTTTTTCAGAATTGATTATATCTTTCTGGATCAATGTAGCTTACATCTAGTAGACTCTACATACATCACACCTACCCCATGGTCAGATCATTCTATGACTGCCTTAGAAATTTCCTGGCCCACCGCCCCTTTATCCCAATCTTGTTTGAGATTGAATGAATCTCTTCTTAAAAACAACATTATAAAGGAACAAATATCAATCTTGCAGTCCTCACCTCCTGCTTCTCAACCTCTTACCCTTCTAGATTGTAAGTTCCCACGAATAGGGTCCTTAATTTCTCCTGTATGTGTTTGTAAAGTTTTGTCAAGTTTTATAACTTAATTTATCTAAATGAATTGTACCCATGGACAGCACTGTAGAATATGTGGGCGCTTTATAAATAAAATATAATAATAAATAATAATAATCTAGATCCTTAACAGAATTTTTCATTATCAATCAGAGCGTTTCGGTAAGCCCTAACATTTTATGGGATACACATAAGGCGGTCATTAGGGGAGAATTCCTAAAGCAATTCTGCTGAGGTCCAAAATAACAGAATATAATGCTTTAACCTTCAAGTTGAAACAGTTAGAAACCAGCCACAGTCACCACCCTTCTAACCCACAATTGCATATTGATGTCGCAAAACCTAGAACAGACCTAAATAGATTCCTTCACAAAGAGGCCCAGAAACAAGCCTTCTTTTTGAAGAAAATATATTTTACAGAGGGTAATAAAACAGGGATATTGTTAGCCAGAGCCCTTCACCAAAGAACACTAAACTCCTACACACACAAGAGTTCTGCCCCTAACGACTCAATTATCCAGGACAGCAAAGGTATTGCAGGAGTTTTCCATGACTATTATAAAAAACTTTATAATCTACCCCCAATAGCAAGAGCACAAGACCTCCACTTAATGGAGGACTATATAAAGAAAGCAGACCTACCCACCCTTTCCCAGGAAGAAGCCTCACTCCTAGACAACCCTCTTACCACTGCCAAAATCTTACATGCCATTGATTCCCTCCCCTCCCAGAAAAGCCCATGCTTGGACGGGTTCTCTAATCTTCATTATAAAACCTTCAAATATATCCTAGCCCCTCACCTAGTTAAACTATTTCAATCTATAGACGATAATGGCTCATTCTCCCAAGACATGCTTTCTGCACACATCACCCTTATTCATAAGATAGATAAATCTCCTCTCGACCCGGCAATTACCGCCCAATTTCACTAATTAATACAGACACAAAAATATACGCCAAAGTAAAAGCCAACAGAATTAATAAATGCCTTCCCCACCTTATTCATACGGACCAGGTGGGATTTGTTCCGCGTCGGGAGGTGAGAGACAACACTATCAGAACTCTACATCTGAATGTGTCATATCACAGTAATTCTCTCTCTCTATACTTCATGATTTCCACGTTTGACTGTCCCTTTAAACATAATATCACATGACCGTTATGCCTTTATAAGCCCTCCTCTCTAATTCAACTGTGCTTGGTAATTTGATTCGTATGAGGAGTGAACATAACTTTCAAGAAGCTCTCTCTATTTCATCAAGTGTTTGCTAACCTTCAATCTGCAAAGTTCTTTTCAATTACAGGACACCATTCTCTGTTCAGCAACGCTAACTGACATACAGCGTGTCTGCAGTAGTTCGGCGTCTGACGTCATCAACACTCCGGGAGTCAGTGTCGCAGCTCCTCTCTCTTGTCGGATTCAACTCTGCTGCTCAGGACAACTTATTCACCAGCTCGCAAAGACTCCACAAGTACACGCTGGTCATGAAGTCATGGGTATCGTACTTTACATAAAGTTATTGCCGTAGTAACGCTAATATCATATTATTCCAAAGACTGTATAAACTATCAAATCAATCATCTACATATATATTACTTCCGGAAAGTTTGCATGCTTAACATCTCCTGCATATAACCTGGTTATTTCTGCATATAATATAATGCTATAACAATCCTGCTGTATCTACAAATAAGTTTGCATATGAACTATACTACCCTAAACATTCAAGTTTTGTATCTGAGTGATATGCTACATTCCATATGAAGAGATACTAACAGAGCTTCAATTACATAAAGTTGATAATTTTTCACATTCTCCAAAGAGATTATTTATTATTTAGCAATTATCTATTCTGTTAATTTGGAGAGTATTAGCACATACATAGTATTAAACTTTAAACACATTGTTGTGCATATCTCCTGCAACTAAAGTTAGTTGTAATTTACTTTTGACCTAAACAGGTCACCCTCAGTCAATGAGCAAAATAAGGTTCCTAGTTTATCAAGGTACCTAGGTTTGGTGTGAGACTGAGTGGAGTAGATACAACTGGGTTCTCATTAATTATATAATAAATCCTCACATATTACCAAGCCACTTAACCCACTTGTATCTATAATGGATGTTACTGAATTATCCAACCGTGTTGGAACCCTTTCTCAAAATATGGATATAATGATCCAGGGTCTTAGGGACCTCCAAGTTGAAAATCAGGAATTACGAAAATACATTAGGGATCATGTACCTGCTCAAACCTTACCATCACCTCTTGTTTCCCCTGAGCCACAAATATGTCCATCTGAAAGATTTTCCGGAGACAGGACTCAATTTAGAGACTTTAAAAATTCATGTACTTTATTATTTTCACTGAAACCAAGAACCTATCCTACCGAAAGGGTTAAAGTTCTAACGGTAATTTCTTATCTCACTGGTGAAGCCAAGGCATGGGCAAATGCATACTATGAGAAAGAAGATCCCATCTTAAACTCATTAGAATCATTTTTTAATGCCATGTCCTTACTTTATGAAGATCATGACAAACAAGCTTCAGCAGAAAATTCGATCAGAAATTTGCGACAAGGTAGACGCCCTGTAGAAGAATATATAACTGACTTCAAAAGGTGGGCACCTGACACACAGTGGAATAACCCAGCTTTGACAAATCAATTTCGTATTGGTTTAGCGGATTCTCTAAAAGAAGAATTGGCACGTGTAGTTATTCCTAAGGACTTAGAAAATCTTATGACCTTGTCTATATCTATTGATCGTCGTTTGAGGGAAAGGAAGATTGAAAGAGGGTCATCAGAATTATCTACCAAGAAATCCTATAGCTCTCATTCAGTTTCCACTGTGCGATCAACTGATGAGCCTATGGAGATAGGCTTTGTCAAAGGTCCTCTTAAACCGGAAGAAAAGGCCAGACGAAGACAACATAATCTTTGTTTATATTGTGCTGCTAAAGATCACGGAGTAATGGAGTGTCCAATTCTGATAAAATAAAAAAAGGGTAAGCAAGAGATAGCTCATTTGAATGAGACTGTTATAAAAAACTCATCTCATTTTACTCTTTCTGTTTGTCTACAGTGGGATCAACATCAACTTAAAGCCCAGGTGGTAATCGATTCAGGAGCAACTAATAATTTCATTCATTCTTCTTTTGTTGAAAATCACAAGATTCCTATAATTAAAAAATTAATTGCATTACCTATTCGAGTCGTTGATGGTTCTTTTATCAATTCAGGTCCTGTTACCCATCATACAGTTCCATTATCATTAGCATTTTCATCAGGTCACTCTGAATTGTGTACCTTCGAGGTTATTCATTCTCCTTTATACCCCATAATTCTAGGACTCTCATGGCTAAAGAAACATCAACCAACCATCTCATGGAATAGTGGTTCTATTTCCTTTGACTCACCATATTGTAAAACACACTGTACACAAACACAAACTCTATTACAGGTCGATATGACAAATATACCTACAGAGTACTCAGATTTTAATGATGTTTTTGATAAGGTTGAGGCTCAATCTCTACCTCCTCACAGACCTTACGACTGTCCTATCGATTTAAAACCAAACAGTAAAATTCCTTATGGTCGTATATATCCACTCTCTGAACCAGAACTGCTTCATCTCAAAGGATATCTTGAGGAAAATCTAAAAAAGGTTTTATTCGGCCTTCTACATCTTCAGCTGGTGCCGGAATCTTTTTTGTGAAGAATAAAGATGACAGTCTCAGGCCTATAATTGACTATAGACAACTGAACAACTGTACAATAAAAAATAGATATCCTTTACCTCTTATTCCAGAACTCATAGAGAGGTTACAGGGTGCTACCATTTTCACCAAACTGGATTTAAGAGGTGCATATAATTTAATTAGAATTCGCAAATGTGATGAATGGTTAACTGCCTTTCGTACAAGGTATGGTCTCTACGAGTATTGTGTTATGCCTTTTGGTTTGTGCAATGCACCTGCAACTTTTCAGTTTTTTATTAATGATGTTTTCAAAGATTTACTCGACACATACATTGTCATTTATTTGGACGATATTCTCATCTATTCAAATTCCAAAGAGGATCACATACAACATGTCAGAACAGTTCTTTCAAGATTAAGACAGAACAACTTATATGCTAAGGCAGAAAAATGTATATTCAATTCTGATACTAT
Source organism: Bombina bombina (assembly GCF_027579735.1). Taxonomy (NCBI): domain Eukaryota; kingdom Metazoa; phylum Chordata; class Amphibia; order Anura; family Bombinatoridae; genus Bombina; species Bombina bombina. The sequence goes on along the minus strand of NC_069503.1, from coordinate 770,578,434 downwards.
TTCTTTCCTGGGGTATCATATTTCACCAAAAGGAATATCCATGGAGGACAACAAAGTACAAGCGGTCAGACCGAAAGGACTAATCAGAGTTTAGAGCAATATCTAAGATGCTACTGTACATTTCAACAAGACAACTGGTCTTCTCTTCTACCTACTGCTGAATTCTCCTACAATAACACCATTAATTCATCTACCAATACAACTCCATTTTTCATTAACTATGGGTTTCATCCCTCTTATCATCTTCTTCAAAGATGAGAAAGTTCTTGTCCTTTGGTAAATGACACAGTGAATACGATTGCTGAAAGATTCATTCAACTAAAACAGATTTTACTACAATCTCAAGAAAAGCAAAAACGTTATTACGACCTAAGGAGAACGAAACCTCCTGATTATAAGGTGGGAGATCTAGTTTGGCTGTCTTCCAAACACTTGAAGCTTCACATTCCCAGTAAAAAGCTTGGTTCTCTGTTTATTGGTCCTTACAAAATTATTAGGATTGTTAATGCTAATGCTGTCACTTTACAACTACCGAATTCTTTTAAGATACATCCAACATTTCATGTATCCCTTTTGAAACCTTATGTTCCAGTCAGAGATCAAGTCTTGACAACTCAAGTTCCGACACTCATTGAGGATGAAGTTTCGTACGAAGTTGAATCCATTCTAGATTCTAGATTCTATAAGAATTCTCTACAGTATTTAGTCCGGTGGAAAAATTATACATCAGAAGAGGATTCTTGGGAACCATCCACTAACTTATCAGCCCCTAGATTGGTACCTCTATTTCATCGCAGACATCCAGACCGTCCCAAACCCTGATCTGCGGAGCAGATCGTTAAGGGGGGTGTCCTGTCATATCACAGTAATTCTCTCTCTCTATACTTCATGATTTCCACGTTTGACTGTCCCTTTAAACATAATATCACATGACCGTTATGCCTTTATAAGCCCTCCTCTCTAATTCAACTGTGCTTGGTAATTTGATTCGTATGAGGAGTGAACATAACTTTCAAGAAGCTCTCTCTATTTCATCAAGTGTTTGCTAACCTTCAATCTGCAAAGTTCTTTTCAATTACAGGACACCATTCTCTGTTCAGCAACGCTAACTGACATACAGCGTGTCTGCAGTAGTTCGGCGTCTGACGTCATCAACACTCCGGGAGTCAGTGTCGCAGCTCCTCTCTCTTGTGGGATTCAACTCTGCTGCTCAGGACAACTTATTCACCAGCTCGCAAAGACTCCACAAGTACACGCTGGTCATGAAGTCATGGGTATCGTACTTTACATAAAGTTATTGCCGTAGTAACGCTAATATCATATTATTCCAAAGACTGTATAAACTATCAAATCAATCATCTACATATACGTTACTTCCGGAAAGTTTGCATGCTTAACATCTCCTGCATATAACCTGGTTATTTCTGCATATAATATAATGCTATAACAATCCTGCTGTATCTACAAATAAGTTTGCATATGAACTATACTACCCTAAACATTCAAGTTTTGTATCTGAGTGATATGCTACATTCCATATGAAGAGATACTAACAGAGCTTCAATTACATAAAGTTGATAATTTTTCACATTCTCCAAAGAGATTATTTATTATTTAGCAATTATCTATTCTGTTAATTTGGAGAGTATTAGCACATACATAGTATTAAACTTTAAACACATTGTTGTGCATATCTCATGCAACTAAAGTTAGTTGTAATTTACTTTTGACCTAAACAGGTCACCCTCAGTCAATGAGCAAAATAAGGTTCCTAGTTTATCAAGGTACCTAGGTTTGGTGTGAGACTGAGTGGAGTAGATACAACTGGGTTCTCATTAATTATATAATAAATCCTCACAGAATGACCAAGCAGTGTCATCTGGCTTAGAGGTGGTTCTGGTCTCTACAGACGTGGAGAAAGCATTAGACAGACTCAACTGGTCATACATAAAATCAGTTTTGAGAAGCTTTGGTATTAAAATGAATGGCATTTTCTCTGACTCCCTATCAATTCATAAAGGCATTCAACAGGGAGTACTCTACCCTTTTTATGTCTAGACAGGGAGGTTTGGGAGTCCCCCACATCTATAGATGTTACCAAGCTAATATCCTTCAACGCATTCTAAATTGGCATATAAGCTTAGCAGATAAAGCTTGGATTCCATTAGACTCTCATATCCTTAAAACTCAGATAGGCCCCCTATGCTGGCTACCGGCTGCTAGTCGACCCCAAAAAGCAAAATCCTATCCTTTATATAGACATATCTTTTCTACTTGAGACAATATTAATAAACATTTTTCAGGCATTTCATCCACTTTCTCATCCATATCACCAGTTTACCAAAACACAGAATTGCTAATAAATATACACCTCACCTCAGGCAATATCCACTATAGCGAACTAGGCTTCTCATCTCCACTGGCAGACTTCCTGCACCAAGGGAAATTAAAACCTAGGCAAGAATTATCAGACTTATTGGGGCACTTTTACCAGCTGGTTGAACTATTCTCAATTGCAACACCTCTTAAACCTATCTCAGCACAAAAGGTAACTTACTCGCCCCCTTACTCGCTTTGAACAACTCTGTAGAAATTGCATTACACTAAAAGGATCTTTAGCCCTGTCTAGAAATTGTCTAGAAATTATTTAGATGAGTGCATCTACTCAACTCCTCCCAAGTTTGTGCAGAGCTGGCAGAGAGAATTAAACTTAGAAATATTCCAGAAACAGTGGTCTAAATTATTTCAACACATGTATAAATCCTCCACATCCACTCAAATTTTATAAATGAATTAAAAAATAATATCTAGGTGGTACCTTACCCATTCAGACTAAGGCTGTTATACCCCGCAACTTCTTCCCAATGCTAGAGGGGATGTGGGGCGTGGGTACTATATCCCATGTTTGGTGGTCATGCCCACATCTGCAGAACTTCTGGAACTCATTAGAGCAAAATTTAAATACCCTCTTTAGCCCTACATTTCAACTAACACCCCTGATGGTTCTTTTCAATGCCAACCCTAAGTTAACATGCAAAATACGAATCCAACTCTTCGAATTTTGCTTGAATGGGGCAAAATCTTTGCTAGCAAAAAATGGAGATCTGTACACATTTTAGAAAAAAAGCAGTACAAGACTGCAAAAAAATGTACATCTAGAAGCAGTCAGATTCCCTATAAATTTACTAGACCTGAAGAGCAGCAGGTGGCAGATATTCAAAAAGGAACAATTATTAAAATATAACTTTTATTAAGGCAAATTTAAGATAAATGGACATGAATGTTAAAAACACAGGAATAATCTCTAGACTTAAAATAATAAGTATAAGGTAAAGTGGTTATGCGGGAGAACCAGTGTGGATGGTACAAAACTAGAAACTCCGGCTCCTGCACTATATTAATGATTTCAGCATAAGCGACCTAGGATGTCAGTTTTAATCCATAGTTTTATATTAAAAAATCACCATATAGTCCCAATAGTAATTTCATGTGTATTATTGGAGGCCAGAGTGTGTTTTTGTACCAGTTTTGATATAGGTTTATTAAGGGTAGGAATCCAAGGATGTTAGGTTGCACTTTCCAGATTATATACCTATACAGAATAGTAATATCACTCTTATTGGAGGGTATCTGAATATCCTTCAAATTAAGTCGCCGTTTATACTTGGTATGTAGAATTTGCTAGGTTCCTTTAAAAGGTGGTCTGCAATGAGATACTTGTTTATTACATATATTACTAGTCAAAGTGAAATAAGACACAGAGTGGCTACAATAACTGTAGCATAAGGATTTTATAAAACAAGTGTATATTTCCAATGTACTAGGCTAGATACAATCTATGCAATATACATCAATCTGAATAAATATTGCTTCCACTGTTGCATATGTATAAAGTTTATCAACTCGATTAATATAGTGGAAAAATATGTTTAACCATATCAGGGATAATGATTTAAGTAATCCGGTAGTAGATTGGCTAGTTGATCTCAACTCATAGACTTGCTTCATATATTGGTATTATATATATGTTACCTTTTTGGTATTATCCCAAATAAACCTTGTTACAAAAATGTATTTTACTATATGCATGTAGTGATTTTAGTAGACCAAATAAGGATTTGTTGTGTTATCTACACTCCTGGCAATATACCAGGTATATTAGTGCAAACAAATTAATATTAATCTCAAAATGTTCTCTATCACTATTACATATATATTAAGTCTGCCCACTTGATTATTATGGTGGGATAATTAATATCTTGCTGTCTGTTAAGTAACGGTCTGTCTGTCTATTTGTCTGTTAAGGCTGTGTGCCTTTGACAGTGTAAATAAACTCTATGCAGATTAGTTGTGCTATCTCTGCTTGTATGGCAGTTTAAATAAATGCTGTGCAGATTCGTAGAACTATCAGTGCTTCTGACGTTAAACGAATAATCAAAAAATCCTTTACAAGCTAAGCTCCTGAATAACCCTTCTATATTTCTCACTCCATTTAAGTTAAGTAAATAAATCGATGAGGAGGTATTCAAATACCATCCCTGGTGATAGCGTTACCTAAATAACATACATAGAAAGATTTCTAATGGCAGTTCCATTATGCCCAGAATTACCGCAGTTTAATGAAATAACAACACCATTCTAGAATGCTCCTACTTATATAGTTATAGGTTAAATGCCAGCTATTAGACTAGAGTAAGCGTCTACAATCAGTAAGTGATTTGAGGTAATGTTTTTAAGCTAGATTCCTGCTGAGTTAAAATAGAGAGTGAGAGCCCATTAACTCCCCAAACATCCCCTGACATGTTTCGCCGTCAAACTCAGCTTTTTCAAAGGGTTACGGCAATTCCGTTATGGCGGGTATTTATCTCCTTGTGACTCCGCCTATAATCGTGACGTCATTATTTGACCTCCAATCAGAAGCATTGGAGTCATAGATTGTTAGTAGCAGCTTAAAGAATAAGACGATTATTCATTGAGTATTCAAAACAAAATCATTATTTATTAGCTGGGTAAATTGTTTTAACTAATCTTACAGTGGATTTACGAACGTTTGAGATAATTCTCTTATAATTGTTAAACCACGATGGGTTACTACTGTTATATTACAAACGGATTGGAGACAAATATATTAATGTTATTAGGAGATGTGTATCATATATACAATATGTAGATGAGCCTACTTTATGGACAGGTTTACGTAGTAATTACTAAAGATATGCATTAAGATTATGCAGTCCCACACGAAAGTGACATAGTATTAATCATATATAGATAGTCCAAAGGGCTCTGATGAGAGTATACTTTGGAGATGATCCTAAAGAATATATACAGTTTATGTGTCAAGGCTGGTTCTTTGTTATGAACATTCAAACTAATAATTTAATAGAGTTCTAAAAAGGGTTTGCGAGTAACAAGTGAATTAAAAGTGAAAGAAATAAAAAACTTGTGACTATACTACACATGGTGATAAGACACTTTCTAAATCGAGTGAAAGTGAATATTATTAGGGACAAGAAATAAATAAGTAGGTAATGAGTGATATTGCAAATATACCTTAAGTAAATTTGAAGTGTGACTGCATTGTGTGAAAATTATGAAATGAATGAATCTGAATATGTAAAAAGTGAAAGGACAGATACTTAGGACCATATACAGACGATATTAATATCAGTGTTAAATAAAAATAAACCTATTCACTTTATCATGTGACGGGCTTGCTGTGTCTGTCTAAATATTGTGAAAAGTGGGATGACAAATACATACAACCATTTACAGGCACAGGGAAATATCAGTGTCAAATAAGCACCTAAAATCGTAACCCTATTAAATGAATCCAAACAAAAATTACTTTAGGTGTATAAATGCTGAGGGTGGATCATTAAAAGTTGAAATTTTCCCATATAAATATAATGTTGGCTATATATCTCAGCCATATAGGTATATGCTGAGAATATTCATCATGTGTGTCCGAAAAACAATTTTTTGTTCCCACCAACCTAAGAATAAATTTGCATAGGTTGGTATGCATGCTGTGCCCATGGCAGTACCCCTTGTTTGGAGATAGTATCTATTATTGAAGACAAAAAACTTTTTCTTTCATACAACCTTAAGTAATTGTAGCACAAATACATTGTGGTTTTCATTTTCCTCTGGAGACATATCCAAAAAGTGTTTAACCGCTTGTAGACCTAATTTATATTACCACCTTTATCAGCTTGATGTATGGTTACATCTTCCCAAGCTTTCATTTTTTCATGGGAATTGTAACTCTAGTTGGGAAATCTCAGTGCATACCAATTCATTAAATATTTGGATACAGGGTGCATTGGAGAGTTTAGGAATGTAATTGGATTTATGGTTCAGATTTTGATGCCAACTGTTACTATATGAAGGTTCATTCTCCAATAGTAAATCTTCCAAATCTTGTAAACTCTCTCTTTCCTCTGTTGTCAAATTAGATGGTGTCATATTAGCGGAGGTGGATTCTATTGTACTGTACTGTTTCTTAAGGAGCAGTTTTCTTAAATACAAATGTATATCCTTTATGATCTTAAACTTGTCAATACCTGTATTAGGGCAAAATGAAAGGCCTTTAGAAAGTAAGCTAATATGATCTTGGGACAGCATTTTAGTAGATAAATTGATAATTTTTAAGTTTTCATCCTCAGTCTGGAGAACGGACTGGGGGTTATCTTGTATGGTTTGGCTGCCTGATTTCTGTCTTTGGCATTTCTCGTTCATGATGCTTTTTTGTTTGCCCCTCCCACCTCTTCTGTTGTGTCTGAATTTAAACGGTCCTTTCTAAAAAATCTTTCCTTTTGCGAGTACCTACAATAGTAGAATTAGTTGCTACCTTATTGGATACAGAAAGCTCCTCACTAGTTGAATCAGATTCTTCAACATCAGTGTCTGAGATGTCACTTTCAATGATATTGACTCTATTCTAGTATTGCTTGTGTTATTGTTATTAAATCTCATTTTCCATTTATAAACTCTTTTGCTTTGGAAATCTTCCAAATCTCTCTTGAATTTATCCATTTTGGTTTGTTAATGTCACTTTCGTATTTGTCTAATTCTTTTTTATATTTTTTGTAAGTTGTTTCAAATTCTTTGAGATTTTCAAACTGTTTTAACTGTTCATTTTGGGTAACAATAATCTCTTCTAATCTATCATATTCTGACTTATCATGTCTTATTAAGATGTTCCTGAGTTTGTTCGAACATTTTGATAAGGCTTCTTCCCATTCGGTACTGAGATTCTTGTCTCTAAATTCAAATGCTGGAAACATTTGAATTCTAAGACCTTGTGGTATTAGCTGTTTTTCCAGATATTTATCAAAAAAATGGTGATTCCACCATACCTTATCCTGTTTATATAAATTTTTATCTAAATCTCTCAGAACCTTATCTTGTGTATCAGTATTAACTCAATTGATTTAAGAAGGAGATTGATTGAATACTTCTTGGAGGTCTGTTAATAGTTTTTGTTGTCTTGTTGCTCTGTCTAGTTCAAATTTAGTAGGCATATTTACTGGTTTAATTTCCAGTCAAGTGTGCTCTTATTGGACAATACCTATTAGCTAGACATACCTACATTAGCTGAATGGACTGAGAGAACACAAGAGCTGATTTCTCTAGAAGATGACTCCTATTATAAGAATAGCAGGCTGGATATGTTCCATGATATTAAGTTTTACTGGGACTCCTTGTACTCACAAAATGTCCCCTCAGGTTACTCAGCATCATAACCTTAAAGCAGTCTGGCATACAGGAAGCCCAACTTCTTCCTTCTCTACCACCCCTCCCTGCCAACTATATTTTTTCCAATACCTACCTCTTCTCTAAGACCGGCATCCTTCTTCTATTTCATTTCCTTTTCCTCTCATCTAATAACACTCATGTCATTGTTTTGTTTTCTATAAGGCCTTGAAAGGAACCTCAACAAATCTGTATATGGTCTATGGATGATGTTACATTTGCAGATACCTGATAAATCATTGACTCATGCTTTCTCCAACATTTGGACTTATAACATTGCCTTGTAACATGCAGACCCATGTACTAATGTTTGTAACTATTTCTTATAAATTTTTTGTTATTGAAAAATCTTCAATAAAAAAAAGTGAAATGTGTCCCTATTACTTGGGAGTTGTCACTGCATGGCTTCCTCTTCATTGTTTGCAGTGGGATTTTGATCTCATGTATCTTGTTTGATTGTGATCTAAGCATAAGTTTGACACTTGTAAAATAATGTATGCAAACATTAATGTTCTGTCTTTATATCTTCGAATCAATCTGTAATGTTTTGTTTTATTTGTTTAGAAAATGTCAATTTAATCAATCATTAAACAGCAAGTAAATTATTATTGTTATTATTTCAAATTCTGCTATAGGTCATATTACCCATGAGTTGTATTCACTGTACATATCATCATTGCCAGGAGACAATATAATTAAATGGTGACTCGTGTGCATGCAATGCATACAATGCCAATTGGCAAATACTGTTAAGTCCTCCGAGAGATAATAGTTATTTAAAATATAAAAACTGATTTGCTAAAAAATTCCCATACACTTTTTTTTCACTGAAAATAAGTAGTAAAGAATGGAGCTTTAAATGTTCTTTACCTAATCAAGAGATCGATATCTTAAATGTTGTAATTTAAATATAGAATATCAGTTCAATAATAAAATCACTACTGCAATAATACATCAAAACCAGAAAATATCCACATCCACATTGTTTTAAAACAGTAAAAGGATATTGTATGCCCTTTTTTATATACTCCACATAAACTGAATGCTGAAACAATCGTTTGGGTTTGCCATGTTCCTTCTTCAGAGGAGGACTGTCTGGTATTTCATGGCTGGACCATCCTTTTTAGGATTGATCAGACTGATTCACTTCAGAAAGTTCTCTTTGAAATGTATAACTGGGCTAAAAGACACTGCTGTTACTAATTCAAAGCAGATCCCTGGAACACATTCAGTTATTCAGCAATGAATTAACCTTTAAGGCTTCTGACTGGCTGAACTACCCACAGTGTAAGAAATAAAAAAAGAGACAGTGACACAGATACATTAAGTGGTAAAGTGGTAATAGAGGTGTTAAAATTATAGCAAATATGTAAATTCAGGTCCCAGAAAGAAAAATATTTTCTTTTTTAAATTTTGTCACCAAATTATTTGTTAAAAATGTGGGGTCTTACTAAACTTTTAAGTTTTTTTTGTTTGAACAGGTACAAATTCCCAAATCTGGAATTCTAAATTCCAGAATTATTCTGAAATCCGGAATTTTTATTAATGTTTTCAGTAACAGTCTTCCTCTGAATGTGTCTGTTTTTTATCTTCCAAAATGCAAATTATAGCCTAGTTTTTAAAACAAACATTCACTTTCGATTGCTGTACTGTACTATATATCTAACAGTACTATGTATAAAAAAGTATTAACAATTATTTAAAATTACCTTTAGGTTACATGTATAAGCTGTATTATGACATGCAAATATTGCCGAAATGGCATAAGATATTGTTCTTTACACTTGGTCCCATCCCCTTTCCAAACTGTTCCATTTTATAGATGCAAATATACAAATATTCTTGGATCCAAACCATTTCCTGTTCTAAGCAGTTTATTGTACCTGCATCATAAATAACGTTAGCTAAATAATGTTTGTGACACTAAACTTTCACAAACACGTCCAGCTGTTAATTAAGGGTAATTTCTTAAAATTTCTTTAAATTGAGCCTCACAAATGTTGAAACCAAAGCACTTCCAAAAACTGCCAAGATGTTCTTGTTTGTTTTATATTTTAATTAAAAGTCTTTAGAGAGGATTTGACTACATTTTTGTTTCTATATTTTATATATCCCTAAACATCTTACACAGTTATAGCTTAGACAATTGCTTTTTAAGAGCCTTTTTAAAATGGTGTATTCCTTGTAGAAAAACCTGACATTTGTTATTTTTTTAAGTAATTTATTTTTTTATGCAAACAATTTCCAATACATTTTTTGTGAAGATAATTATATTATGAAATGGAGAAAATAAATTAAAAATACATTTTTAAAATCAGCTCAAACATAGCCAAACATAAAATATAATAGAAACGGCATCATGTCTGAAATGCTATAAAACTTATTTAATCATATTACTGTAAAATATATTGCCCATCTGTCTAAAATTATATTTCTTATGACACTATAAAAAACAGCAATTAAATAGCAAAGTAAATTCTGCTATACAGGATATTTTTCTATGAGAGAGTTCCATTTTGGGATAGGGGCTGGTACACTGAAAACTGGCTAGAATAGCAGAGGTGAGGTTATGAAAGGGACATGAATCCTGATGGTGCTAATAATCCACCTTTATATGCCATAATTTCCAGGATGAATGAACAGGATAACTGCTTGGATCAATTTGCACAAGCCCTGCAAACCCTGCTGACTTGCAGTGCACATTTTGACCAAAGTGTCCCGCAAGTTATGGCTGCTCCTGTTTCCGCTGCTGCACCTAGTCCTACCAGGAGCATGTCCGGTTCTGCACCTCTACCTCAGCGATATGGAGGCGATCCTAATCAGTGCAGAGGGTTTTTGAACCAGGTGGGCATTTACTTTGAGATGTTACCTCAGGCGTTTCCCTCTGACAGAACAAAGGTGGGATTTTTCATGTCGTTACTCTCTGACACAGATCTTGCCTGGGCTAATCCCTTGTGGGAGACTAATAAACCTGTGATTTCAAATTACCCTGAATTTGTGGCCTCCTTTTGAAGGTTATTTGATGTTCCGGCTTGCTCCTCCTCTACTGCTAAATGACTCATGTCCATTCAGCAAGGTACAAGATCTGTTGCTAAGTATGCCATTGAGTTCTGTATGCTTGCCGCAGAGGTTGGTTGGAACAATGAAGCCCTTGTTGCCGCCTTCTTTCATGGGCTCTCTGATGCAATTAAAGACAAAGTTGTTGCCAGAGATTTACCAGATGATCTCGAGGCATTGGTGTCTTTTTTAAACCTAATTGAAATCAGACTAAGTGAGAGGTCCTCTTTCAAGGAGCACTTGCGGAAGCCTCCTGTTCCGTTGTCTCCTACGTGTTTGTTCCCACCCATGCCTCCCTCTCCTCCCATGCCTCCTGGTCCGAGTCACCAGGTACTGCTGAGCCGATGCAGTTGGGATTCAAGCATCTCTCCACAGTGGAGAGGGCCTTTAGGAGGAGGGAGGGGCTCTGCCTCTATTGTGGGTTACAGGGCCACCTTTTGAAGTCTTGTCCTACACGGCCGGGAAATGCTCACACCTAAGGTCCTGTCGGGGGCAGACCTTGGGTGGTTTATCCTCATCCCCAGAACCGCTAAAGGTGAAACATTTGGTTATGGTTGTCCTTTCCTGGGTGGACTCCTCCATAGACACCCAGGCTCTTGTTGACTCTGGTGCCGCAGGCTATTTCATTGACAGTGCTTTTGTATCAAAGCACTCCATTCCTGTTTTGCCTTGGTCTGTTCTGCTTGCTATTGAGGCCATTGATGGCACGCCCCTTCAGCCTGCACTTGTTACTCACAAAACTGCTCCGTTATCCATGGCTGTTGGGGCTCTACATTTTGAAACCCTCCAGTTCCAGGTGATAAACTCTCCGCATTTTCAGTTTATTCTGGGTTATCCTTGGCTCCAAAAGCACAATCCCAGTCTCGACTTGCGCAGGTCCGAAATTTTGTCGTGGTCTCTGCAATGTATTTCCACTTGTCTTCGGAAACCGGTTAAAGTCTTGTGCACATCTTCGGTATTTCAATTGCCAGAGAAGTAGCGAGAGTTCCTAAACGTTTTTGACAAGGTGCATGCCGGTACTTTGCCTCCTCACCGGTCTTACGATTGTGCCATAGACCTGCAACCCGGAGCCATTCCTCCTCGGGGCCGGGTTTACCCTCTGTCTGTTGTGGAGAGTTGTGCTATGGAGGAGTATGTTGCCGATGCTCTGTCGCTGGGGATCATCTGCAAATCCTGCTCTCCTGCAGGGACTGGCTCCTTCTTTGTGAAGAAAAAGGGTGGCGAGTTAAGACCATGCATCTATTATAGGGGTCTTAATCGTCTTACCATTAAGAATGCTTACCCTATTCCGCTCATTACAGAACTCTTTGGCCGCCTCAAGGGAGCTGCGTTCTATACTAAACTTGATTTGAGAGGAGCGTATAATCTCATTAGGATCAAGGAGGGCCACGAATGGAAAACAGCATTTAACCAGGAGCGGGCATTATGAGTATCTTGTAATGCTGTTTGGCCTATGTAATGCTCCTGCTGTTTTCCAGGAATTTATTAATGATGTCCTACAAGATATGTTGCAACAGTGTGTTGTGGTGTTTTGTAAACTCGAGAAATGTGAGTTCCATCAGACTCAAGTAACCTTTCTAGGTTATGTTATCTCCGTTGCAGGTTTCTCCATGCATCCTGACAAGTTATCTGCAGTTGTGCAGTGGCCTCGCCCAGTTGGTCTTCGGTCAATTCAACATTTTTTGGGGTTCGCCAATTACTATAGAAAGTTTATTAAAAACTTGTCTTCCTTGGTCAAACCTATCACAGACATGACCAGTAAAGAGAATGATCCACTCCATTGGTCACCTACTGCCATTAAGGCCTTTGATAGTCTTAAGACTGCCTTTGCTGCTGCTCCAGTTCTGGCTCATCCTAATCCTGTCCTGCCTTTCATTCTTGAGGTCGATGCGTTTGAGACTGGAGTAGGTGCCCTCTTGTCTCAATGTCCTATGCCAGACGGTTCCTTGCATCCGTGTGGTTTCTTCTCTAAGAAATTGTCTCCAGCGGAGTGTAATTATGAAATTGTGACAGGGAATTACTGGCCATAAGTTTGGCACTCAAGGAATGGAGGCATCTTCTCGAGGGTACTAGCGTGCCAGTGCTCATTCTTACTGACCACAAGAATTTAACTTATCTATCTGAAGCAAAACATTTGTCGCCCCGACAAGCGAGATGGGTGCTATTTTTGTCTCGGTTTAATTATGTGGTCTCCTACCTGCCTGGTAGTAAGAATGTTAGGGCTGATGCCCTCTCTTGACAATTTTCACCTCTGTCCAAGGAGAAGTCTGTACCTACTCCAGTTATACCTCCTGACTATATTTCTGCTACCATACGTACTAATTTGACTTCTCCCTTGGGGGAGGAGATCCTGGCTGCACAAACCAATGCACCGCCTAAGAAACCTAGTGGTAAGTGTTTTGTTCCTCAGAATCTTCGAACTAAACTTTTGCACACTTACCACTATCCTAAAGCTGCAGGTCACCCAGGCAAGAACCAAATGATTTGGTCTGTCACTCAACAATTCTGGTGGCCAGCTCTTCGTTCTGATGTTGCTGCGTATGTTGCCTCCTGCTCAGTTTGTGCACAGAATAAGACTCCTCGATGTCTTTCTGTGGGTCTTCTTCAACCTATTGCTAATGGTGAGCATCCTCTGACGTATCTTTCCATGGACTTCATTATTGAGCTCCCTGTTTCCAATGGCAATACTGTTATCCTTATGGTGGTTGACCATTTTTTTAAAATGTCACATTGCATTCCCTTGAAGAAGTTGCCTACAGCTCAGGAACTTGCTTCAATTTTGCCCGGGAGGTCTTCCGTTTACATGGGTTACCCAAGGAGATAGTGTCGGACTGGGGTAGCCAGTTTGTCTCCAGAATTTGGCGTTCCTTTTGAGCTCAAATGGGGATGCAGCTTTTCTTCTCCTCTGCATATCAACCTCAATCCAATGGGGCTGCGGAATGGTCTAATCAAGCTCTGGAACAGTTCCTCCATTGTTATGTCTCAGATCACCACAATAATTGGTCTGAACTGTTACCTTGGGCAGAGTTTGCTCGTAATAGTGCTATTAATGCTTCCTCCAAGTTATCCCCATTCATGGCGAATTATGGGTTTCAACCATCCTTGTTGCCCGATGCATTCATGTCTCAGGGTATTCCGGCTTTGGAGGAGCATCTCCGGCATGTGAGTGCAGATTCAGGATTGCCTTCAGCGTTCTATGCAGTGCCAAAAGTTCCAGGCTGATCGTAGTCGTCTGTCTGCGCCTTCCTACCAGGTTGGTGAGAGAGTTTGGCTGTCCTCCCACAACTTGAACCTTCGTGTGCCTTCCAATAAAGTGGCTCCCCATTTTATTTTTTTATTATTATTATCAGTTATTTGTAGAGCGCCAACAGATTCTGCAGCGCTATAAACAAATGCGGAGTACAACAAAACACTTATAGGGATCAAATAGGTAGAGGGCCCTGCCAAGAGTTGCACTGTTGTAGTCAGCTCTTAAGAAGGTGATCTACAAACAGCTGGACTCTTAGGCTTACATGCTAAGGGGGTTCAGGGGATAGCAATGGAGGAGAGGTATAAAGAAAGGTTAGCGTAGGTTGTATGCATCACTGAACAGTAGAGTCTTTAGGGAGCACTTGAAGTTTTTAAAACTAGAAGAGAGTCTTGTGGAGCGAGGCAGAGAGTTCCATAAGATGGGAGCCAGTCTGGAGAAGTCCTGTAAATGGGAGTGTGATGAGGTGACAAGAGAGGAGGAGAGTAGGAGGTCGTGAGCAGAGCGAAGGGGTTGGGAGGGAGAGTATCTGGAGACAAGGTCTGACATATAGGGGGGAGCAGTGCAGTTGAGGGCTTTGTATGTCAGAATGAGAATTTTGTGTTTGATCCTAGAGGCAAGACGAAGCCAGTGAAGGGATTGGCAGAGAGGTGCAGCAGATGAAGAGCGACATGTAAGGAAGATGAGCCTGGCAGAGGCATTCATGGATTGTAAAGGAGCTAGGTGGCAGGTGGGGAGACCAGAGAGGACAGAGTTGCAGTAATCGAGGCAGGAAAGAATGAGAGAGTGGATTAAAATCTTAGTTGTGTCTTGTGTAAGGAAGTGTCTAATTTTAGAGATATTTTTAAGGTGGAAGCGGCAGGCTTTAGCAAATGACTGAATGTGAGGAGTGAAAGAAAGATCTGAGTCAAATGTGACCCCGAGACATCGGGCATGCGGGGTAGGTGTAATTATGGAGTTGTCGACAGTTATAGAGAGATTGGGGGTGGAGAGTTTTAAAGAAGGGGGAAAATTAAGGAGCTCAATTTTGGAGAGATTTAGCTTGAGGTAGTGAGAGGACATCCAGTTAGAGATGTGAGAAAGACAGTTAGTGACACGGGTTAGCAAGGAAGGAGATAGGTCTGGTGCAGAGAAGTAGATTTGGGTGTCGTCGGCATACAAAATGATATTGTAAACCATGGGACATTATTAGGGAACCTAGTGATGACGTGTAGATTGAGAAGAGAAGGGGACCAAGGACAGAGCCTTGCGGTACTCTGACAGAAAGTGGTGACGGGGCAGAGGAGGCCCCAGAGAAGGCTACACTAAAGGTACGGTTTGACAGGTAGGAAGAGAGCCACAAGAGGGCTGTGTCACAGATGCCGAAGGATTGGAAGGTTTGGAGAAAAAGAGGGTGGTCATCAGTGTCAAAGGCTGCGGACAGATCAAGGAGGAAAAGCAGAGAGAAGTGGCCTTTTGATTTTGCTGTAAGTAGGTTGTTGGTAACCTTATCAATTAATCCTCGTTACTTAATCCCCATTATGTTGGTCATTTTCGAATACTCCGACGGGTCAGTCCTGTGGCCTACACTCTTGACCTTCCTCCTGCAGTGCGCATCTCCAATGTTTTCCATGTCTCTCTCTTGAAACCATTGGTTTGTAATCGGTTTACCAATGTGTTGCCTCGTCCCCATCCTATCTTTGTTGACAACTATGAGGAGTATGAGGTCAGCAGCATTATTGACTCTCATATGTCCAGGGGCTGCATACAGTATTTAGTTCACTGGAGGGGCTATGGTTCGGAGGAGCATTCATGGGTTCCCTCCTCTGATGTTCATGCTCTCGCCCTCCTCCGTGCCTTCAATGCCCGTTTCCCCAATAAGCCTTTTGTCCTCCTGCGGGGTAGGGGTCGGATACTGTCAGGGTTTTTTCCCTGCCTTGTTTACCATGTGCTGCTGGCAGCCATTTTACTCACCTCTCTTGCTGACTCTGGTGCATACTGTGTGATGCTGCTCATTTCCTGCACTTCCTTTTATGGCCAGACTGGTGTACATCATCTGTGTGAGACAGGATGCAGTCTCAGAATTGTGATGTCATCACATTATTTAAAGGGCCTCTGTTAAATATGCTTTGCCCTTGCGTTGTCTCAGACCTGTTTGTGAGAGCTCCTGTGTATTGCCTGGCTGTCTGATGTCCCTCCTGGCTTGTTCCTGAATCTGCTGTTCTCCTTGTTCCTGATTCCGGCTCATCTGACTACTCGCTTTGGCTCCTGACTCGGCTCGTCTGACTATTCGCTTTGGTTCCTGACTTGGCTCGTCTGACTACCAGCTTTGGTTTTGATTCCTGGCTTGTTATTTGACTTGTGAACTTTTTATTATTTTTTGCTATTAATAAAGGTCTGATTCCTGGCACCCTGACAACATATAAGTTGAAAGTAAAAAGTTAGCATAGAGAAAAACTCAGACATGCTAACCTCAAGACTTTGGATATCACAATTGCACTATCTCCCTCTCCCCATAGATTTCTAAAGGGCATGCTACAATATTAGTTATCACTTGCACGCCAAACTGACACTGCACTAGATTAACTGCGCTAAAGCTGAAGTTGCACTGGGAAAACCTTAAATTCCGATGTTCTTCACATAGAAGAAGAAATTTTTTTTATTTTAACCAAGTATATATATTTTTAATACTTTTGTATACATAGTACCCTCAGAAAGATAGTACAGTACTGTAACCAGAAAGGTAATATTTTTGTTTTAAATAAATATAGACTATTATTTGCAATTTAGAACACAAAATAAAAAGAAACAACAGACACAGGCAGAGAAGATTGTGATTTACAGGCAGGGAAAAATAGAATTTAAAAAAAAAAAAAAAAAATTAAAAAGTTTGGATTTTTGAATCCCTGATTTAGGGATTTGCACTTGTATTTTTAGAAAAATCAAACAAAACATTAAACCATATTAAAATGACTAAAAATGATATTTCATGCTTCAAGGTATGTAACTGAGAAGGGCTCAAAAGTGTATATATATTTTTATATTTTTGCATATAAGTGTTTATGTGTAAATATGTATGTATGTGTGCATATTCATATTCACACATATAAACACATAAACACCCATGTATACACTAGGGATAGGCGAATGTGTTTATATTCAAATTCGTTAGATTGAATGTTATTGTAGAAATTTGATTTACATAGTAGAATGTTGATAAGAACGAAAAATTCTATTATCAAATGATATTTACAGTTTTTGAATGTCACTTTTGAATTCGAATGTCACATTCGAATTCGAATATTACATTTATATAACATAGTTGTAGATTAGAAATACTATTTTGAATTGAAATGTTACATTTGAATTTGAATGTTACATTCAAATTCAAATGTCACATTCAAATTCGAATATTACATTTCTAAAACAGTATTAGACTAGAAATACTATTTCGAATTTGAATGTTACATTCAAATTCGAATGTAGCATTCTAATTTGAATATTACATTTATTAAACACAGTTGTAGACTAGAAATACTATTTCAAATTTGAATGTGACATTTGAATTCAAATGTCATATTCAAATTCAAATATTACATTTAAAAAAACACAGTATTAGACTAGAAATAATATTTTGAATTTGAATGTGACATTCTAATTTGAATGTAGCATTTCAATTTGAATATTGCATTTATTAAACACAGTTGTAGACTAGAAATAATATTTCAAATTCGAATGTCACATTCTAATTCCAATATTACTTTTCAAAATTGAATGAATACATAGGCTAACCTTCTATTATTCGAACAAATAGCTTCGAATTTTATTGAAAAATTTGAAAACTAAAATTGGAAAATAGAATGTTATATAAACATTCGAAATTCGATTAGAATGAATGAATGTATCAAAATTTGTTTTAAATTTCAAATGTTTAGAAACATTTGCCCATCCCTAGTATACACCTATATAGACATATATACATATATATCTCTATCTCTATATATCTCTATATATATATATATATATATATATATATATATATATATATATATATATATATACATTAAATTGAATCCATTTTTAGTTAAACACCTTGCTCTTTTAACCCTTTTAAAACCTTTTTTTATCAATATTTAAATGATATTTGTATTAAAAAGAGTATATATGAGTATAATACTTTATTTAATATCTTTTTGATATGTTTTGTGATTTATTAATTTTTTAACCCTTATACTTAATTTCAGTTCTCAAGTCTTGCTAAATAGTCTATCACAGTTTCGGCTTTCATTCAGGCACAACCTATAACTTTCAATTTGTAACCCTAGTGCTATTTAGCTCTATTGCAATCTCAATTAAAAGTATAGATTGTGCTAGAACGATGCCAGCCACACTAACCCTTCTCTGGTAAAGAGCATTTACCATGGACTTGTAATATCACGTTGCACGTTAGCGTTGTCTAGCGATATTGCTTATTGGGACCCATGCTATCATTAGCACACCACTTGTAATCTGGCCCATTATTAGTGCTCCAAACATTCCCCATATTGCAGGATTGTCATCAGTTGTGAGCTCTGCTGGCTGTCTCTCCTGCTGGTTCTCCTTAAAGGCAAATGTCACAGTGTCCCGAGTAAAACCAGGGACTGCTCCAGCTCTGCCTGTGGTCTGCCCCAATTCTGCTCACTCACCTGTCCATGAAAATATATCACAAAGCACATATTACAAACAATGATTTCTTTGTACACTGTCTAAGGAAAATAATAATTTACATTTGTAAAATTTACTTTTTTTAATCCAAAACTATCCTGATAGGTGATAAACAATATAAATGCCATTTGTATACAGGAATGACAAGTATGTTTAATCAAAGATTATATTTTCAACTTTTTATATTTTTAATGTATTTTTTTAAAATGTTTTCAATCAATTATTGTTAAAATACAGATTTCTGCTTTGGCAAGGTTTTTATCCATATTCAAGAAGAACAGTGCAGGAAATTATTTTCTATCAGAAGGCGTGGATCTCATCTTCTATAATAATTATTATTGTAAACATCAAATGGTACAGCATATGACCAACATCACTTAGTGCACATGAAGACTTGGGGTAGCTGCCTTGACTCCCAAATTGGTAATCAAAGTGATGCAATGGTCCACAGCACTCCAATATATAAGTTCACTTTATTGTGGGCAAGTTAAAACTTTTATATTGGAGTGCTGTGGACCATTGCATCATTATAATAATTATTATTATTATCAGTTATTTGTAGAGTGCAAACAGGTTGTAATTGGATTTTAACAATTCTCACTCTATAAATCAGGAAACTCTTAATTACGAGTTTTAATATATTGTCAACTTTTAAATATACTGGGAGAAAAAAGATATGTTGAAACAACATACAATAGGGTGCGCAAATATAATATTTAGGTGCACAAAAAATGGTAGAGGGGAAATATATCACTATGTGTAGTGATTTGTGAGTGCTCAAAAAACTGAGTGTTCAAATAGTGTTCATGGTATAGTGTAAGTGTTGTATAACAAAAATGATAAGTGTTGGAAAGAGATCGTATCCTTGGTTTAAAAAGTGTTTTAAGTGTCGTGACAGAAAGTGAACTCAAGGAGTGATATTTTTATAAGCCACTTGGAAAGTACAAATCTATATTTATATTAAAATTAATACCAAGTTACACAAAAAAAGTCCAGACAGACCAAATGAATAAACGTTGAGTAGAGTCGCTGTTACAATCAGCAAATGTGTCAGGCAGCTTCACTCCAAGCCGGTGGTAAGTCGGATAATCTGTAATATTGGAAGTGAAAGAGAGAGCGCCTAATGGTGTGATATCGTTTAAAACCCGATAAATATGATTGCTATACACATCCGCCAAATGAATACTCACAAAAGAGTTGGCACTCACAAGTAGTGCATACAGGCAGGCTGACCTTTGTACAGCAGTCAGTACGCTGAATCTGTCAGATTAGTGTTGTAGATCTGTTGTAATAGAAGAGGGAGAGAGCGCCTAATAGTGCAATATCGTCTGTACCAAAAGCAACACACAGAAACAAGAGGGGCAATCAGGTGGATACTCACAAAAAAGTTGGCACTAGCGAGTAGTGCATTCGAGCAGGCTGACCTTTAGACAGCAGTCAGTATGCTGAACTACTAGGATTTATATCCCTCTGGCCAGTGGTATGATAGTTTGCAGATTTCTGTAGATCTTGCTTGTCTTTGGCACCCAAATTTTCTGCACGATAAACGTCTGTGGCACAGTGGTTTTGTGTTAACCAATGGTCCCCCAGCACAATGTTCCCGCGCACCTTAGTGAAGCAAACAGTTTTCAGAAGCTTCTGAAAACTGTTTGCTTCACTAAGGTGCGCGGGAACATTGTGCTGGGGGACCATTGGTTAACACAAAACCACTGTGCCACAGACGTTTATCGTGCAGAAAATTTGGGTGCCAAAGACAAGCAAGATCTACAGAAATCTGCAAACTATCATACCACTGGCCAGAGGGATACAAATCCTAGTAGTTCAGCGTACTGACTGCTGTCTAAAAGTCAGCCTGCTCGAATGCACTACTCGCTAGTGCCAACTTTTTTGTGAGTATCCACCTGATTGCCCCTCTTGTTTCTGTGTGTTGCTTTTGGTACAGACGATATTGCACTATTAGGCGCTCTCTCCCTCTTCTATTACAACAGATCTACAACACTAATCTGACAGATTCAGCGTACTGACTGCTGTACAAAGGTCAGCCTGCCTGTATGCACTACTTGTGAGTGCCAACTCTTTTGTGAGTATTCATTTGGCGGATGTGTATAGCAATCATATTTATCGGGTTTTAAACGATATCACACCATTAGGCGCTCTCTCTTTCACTTCCAATATTTTAAATATACTATCTAGATTCTTGGTTAAGTTCTCCTCTGTTTTAGATGGTCATTCACCCTTATTGCAATTAACAAACTCTATTGTATTAACTGCCCTAAATCATAAGATCTAGTAAGAAAAAGTTAAAAATCGTTTTTGCTCAGTACAGGTAAGCCTTTTAACCTATTTTCTCTGCTCTGCTCCCCCTATACCTACTGCCTACCTCTCTTACTGCAATCCTCCCTCTTGTACCAAAACTTTTTGTGTGCCACTCTTACTAGAGTTGAAATGGATGCGTGTTTTGGGAAGAGATTTTAGCAAAAAGTGCAAAAAGTGACTGAGTGTGAGTATCACTAAAGGCAAAATGGATGCTGTGTTTTGGGAAGAGATTTTAGCAAAAAGTGCAAAAAGTGACTGAGTGTGAGTATCACTATAGGCAAAATGGATGCTGTGTTTTGGGGTGAGATATAATTAAAAACAATACTAAACTCTTTAAGTTTCCATGTCTTTGGACAAAATCGGACCCAACAGAGGGCATCAATTATAACTATACAAAATTGCACTTGATCAATTAAATATGTTTTTCACCCGAAAACACTGCATCCATTTTAACTTTACTGACAGATATTTTAATACATAAAAACAAATAATTATTTTGAGGTGGTAGTCTTGATTAAAATAATGCTAAAATATTTTTTTATTTTTTAGCATTGTCATGTTGATGACAAAATATAATCACATTTGTGCTTGTTATACTTGTGAAGCACTAAATGTCTTCTTTCATTTTTCAAATAAATCTTCACATAAACTAAAAATATGAATTGTAAATTTGTGAATTTTAGCAATTTTCAAAAGCCTTTAAGTTGAATGTGAAATAGAAATGGAGAACTTTAAAATGCATGTTCATATTGATAATGTTTAAAGGAACAGTGTATGGTATAATTGATTTGTACTTAATGCATATACAAAATCTGCAGAACACTATAATATTTAATTGAAATGTCAATTATTTCTGGTTTACAGCATTCAAAACTAATTCAAATAAAATGGCCCAAGTTCACTATGAAAGAACACCTATATATCATTATTGTCTTTCTACACAAATGTCTCCTGTCAGTGTTATAGGATCAGTCCAAGACTAGACCAGAATGCTAGGGTAAATATTGGCACACACTAGCACACTGAGTAAAACCAAGGATGTGACCCACTAAAGCAGCAAAAAGAAAGAGAAAAAATAGTACTCACAGAGCTGGAAAGGCCACTGCGGAGATTACTGGACATAAGGTAGGAAGCTCCGAGAGATATCCAAAAGAGTTGTCAAGCAGGCTCTGGTCAGTTTATCTTTAGAGCAGACAGAAGGGCAATCCAAAAGAATAGTCCAGCAGGCAGTGGTCAGTTTATCTTTAGAGCAGACAGAAGTGGAATCCAAAAGAATAGTCCAGCAGGCAGTGGTCAGTTTATCTTTAGAACAGGCAGAAGGTCAATTCAAAAGAATAGTCCAGCAGGAAGGAGTCAGTTTATCTTTAGAGCAGACAGAAGGGCAATCCAAAAGAATAGTCAAGCAAGCAGTGGTCAGATTACTCACGACAATACATGAACAGACCCAGGAGGCAGAAATTAATCCAAACAAACGGACGCTGAGGATCCGACTTGCAGAGAATAAAAAGCCCGTCTGACGTCATCGGAGCGGGTCGGCACCTGAATATGCTTAGCAATGCAAAGATAAGGGGCACAGCAAGGACAGATCCGGGAGCCGCATCGGCATGGCGATGATCAGCTTCATGACAGCTCCCTTTATTTTACAGCACAAGCTGCTATTCATGATGGGTCCTCAATGACATTTCTGTTGTTTTGCTGTAATTAACATTTCAGTCAAGTCTAAAAAAAAAATTATGTTTAAATTTGCATTTTCTTTTACTGCAATTGTTCATTAAAAGCCACATTCCACTCACCATTTGCCTTATTTGGAGGAGCCAGTCTGGGCTTTAGTTTGCAGACAACAAGGCTAGCCATGGTCATAATAACAGCTGGAGTTTTCTCAACTCCAGTTGTCAAGTACCATTCAATAGCCAGATTTTTATGATATCTTAACTCGAGCACATGTACAATTATCAGCTAATGGGTGAGAGCAGGTTAACAATCATTGTTACTGACCAGTTGATTATTACACCTGTGCTCTAGTTAACATGTCATGCAAATCTGGCCTGTTACGGGTTCTTGAGGACTGAAAAAGCACAAGTATAAAGTATATTGTTTTGCAGTTATTATGAGCTATGTAGCAGCATTAGCCTTGAGAAGAAGCAGGGTGTATTTTAAGAAAATCCTCACTTTTTAGAGCTAAATTATATAAAAAGGGGGGAAATTAAAAATAAAAGTATATTGCTGTTGTTTCATTACGCATAAACATTTTATATAAAAATCTCAAGGTGTTTATTGCCCCTTTCACAAATGGAATGTAAGTTAAATAAATGTGGTATTTTTATTTTAGATATCACATCATCTGTCATGGAGGGTCTTCCTACTCATCTAAGGCCATCTACACCCCCTTGTAAGTGAACATTAGTCACATAGATACAATGGCTAAAACATAAAAAAGAAAAAAGGAACACTAAAAAGGTGTTACAATAGGGGACGAATATATACCAAATTAATATTATAACATGATATAAATATTATAAATGATGTTAAAAAGTGGTCGGTGCCACAAATCACAAATTAAATGTTACCTAAGAAAGCACTTATTGCTAAATGGTATATAAAAGTCCAAATAATTAGAAAAATCTGCTCAGGCTGCATGTCACATCAATTTCTGAAAGACATGAAAAGAAACAAGAATCACCCCACAATGTTATCTTGTTTAACAATGAACAGGTATACACACAGCAAAGTGCAAACTCGATTTGTGTAGGCACCATAACACAGTGCAAAGAAGGCAGGATGGTACTCTCAGTTCCCAGCTGACTGAACTCTGGTTAGCTGATGCGTGATGGAAGTGTAGATACATAGGCTCCTCAAGATACTGGAGAAATCAGTGCACCTCCGCACAGCCGACAGGTTTCAGCCGCAGCCCTGCATTGAAAGAGTTCCAACTGGACACCTCCAAATTGGTAAAGAGACAAGCGCTTGAGATAAAAGAAAATTATATTGTGTTACGCGTTTCTCTGTCTTTTCTGACCGTTTCCTCAGGCAACAAGAAATCTGTCCTGCCTCTCCTCTCCCCCTATCCATACTGCTTATCTTCTTCCCATTATCTGTCCTCCCCCCGTATTCCCCCTGTCCCTTCTGCCTCTCAACAAATTAACCTCTCCTCCCCCCTCTACGTCAATATGTTCAACCTCATTACATCTATGTACCTCACACTTCTCTATTTCATACCCACTTCTTCCCCCCCCCCCAGTACTAAGCCAATCTTAAGCTTTTCTTTGCTACCTACCCTATTGTAAGTCAAATTTCAATGAATGATACATTATTTTTTTTCGGCAGGCCCTGCAGATGCACAATATGCTTTTATTTATAATTCATGGCATGTGAGATACAGTAGCTGCGGTAAAAACTGTATCATTTTTTATAGATTTAGGTAAATAATATTAAAAATGGCCCAGTGACCACTGCTGTTACTGTGATCACCTTAATTAATTATTATCAAGGGTAGCCACATATGAAATAGCAGCCCATACAGGCTTTTGGGGGTTATAATAGAAATTAGAGAGGACCTATTGGGCAGTACAGAAATAAAACCACTTTTTCTCTTTCAATGTGTTCACTGTTACCACAGTGATCACCTGACTATACAGGGAGTGCAGAATTATTAGGCAAATGAGTATTTTGACCACATCATCCTCTTTATGCATGTTGTCTTACTCCAAGCTGTATAGGCTCGAAAGCCTACTACCAATTAAGCATATTAGGTGATGTGCATCTCTGTAATGAGAAGGGGTGTGGTCTAATGACATCAACACCCTATATCAGGTGTGCATAATTATTAGGCAACTTCCTTTCCTTTGGCAAAATGGGTCAAAAGAAGGACTTGACAGGCTCAGAAAAGTCAAAAATAGTGAGATATCTTGCAGAGGGATGCAGCACTCTAAAAATTGCAAAGCTTCTGAAGCGTGATCATCGAACAATCAAGCATTTCATTCAAAATAGTCAACAGGGTCGCAAGAAGCGTGTGGAAAAACCAAGGCGCAAAATAACTGCCCATGAACTGAGAAAAGTCAAGCGTGCAGCTGCCAAGATGCCACTTGCCACCAGTTTGGCCATATTTCAGAGCTGCAACATTACTGGAGTGCCCAAAAGCACAAGGTGTGCAATACTCAGAGACATGGCCAAGGTAAGAAAGGCTGAAAGACGACCACCACTGAACAAGACACACAAGCTGAAACGTCAAGACTGGGCCAAGAAATATCTCAAGACTGATTTTTCTAAGGTTTTATGGACTGATGAAATGAGAGTGAGTCTTGATGGGCCAGATGGATGGGCCCGTGGCTGGATTGGTAAAGGGCAGAGAGCTCCAGTCCAACTCAGACGCCAGCAAGGTGGAGGTGGAGTACTGGTTTGGGCTGGTATCATCAAAGATGAGCTTGTGGGGCCTTTTCGGGTTGAGGATGGAGTCAAGCTCAACTCCCAGTCCTACTGCCAGTTTCTGGAAGACACCTTCTTCAAGCAGTGTTACAGGAAGAAGTCTGCATCCTTCAAGAAAAACATGATTTTCATGCAGGACAATGCTCCATCACACGCGTCCAAGTACTCCACATCGTGGCTGGCAAGAAAGGGTATAAAAGAAGAAAATCTAATGACGTGGCCTCCTTGTTCACCTGATCTGAACCCCATTGAGAACCTGTGGTCCATCATCAAATGTGAGATTTACAAGGAGGGAAAACAGTACACCTCTCTGAACAGTGTCTGGGAGGCTGTGGTTGCTGCTGCACGCAATGTTGATGGTGAACAGATCAAAACACTGACAAAATCCATGGATGGCAGGCTTTTGAGTATCCTTGCAAAGAAAGGTGGCTATATTGGTCACTGATTTGTTTTTGTTTTGTTTTTGAATGTCAGAAATGTATATTTGTGAATGTTGAGATGTTATATTGGTTTCACTGGTAAAAATAAATAATTGAAATGGGTATATATTTGTTTTTTGTTAAGTTGCCTAATAATTATGCACAGTAATAGTCACCTGCACACACAGATATCCCCCTAAAATAGCTATAACTAAAAACAAACTAAAAACTACTTCCAAAACTATTCAGCTTTGATATTAATGAGTTTTTTGGGTTCATTGAGAACATGGTTGTTGTTCAATAATAAAATTAATCCTCAAAAATACAACTTGCCTAATAATTCTGCACTCCCTGTATAGTCAAAATTTACATATTTTTTTTAAAAGAGGGACTTTCTAATAGAAAATAAACTTTATTAGGGCTCTCTAGAAATACCAGATGTTTCTTTTATTGTGCACATAATGTAACATCTATTTTATTTTAAAAACATCTTCAGGCAATTTTCTTTCAAATGAGGGGTCTTTGAGGTTTGTAGCTGCTAAGGTTGCTGAGAAGAACCTCCCACCATCCAGCTCCCTTGGAGATACTGGTGCATCCTGGTTCAACTAATTTGTGATGTCACCACATGAACACTGGGAGTGCCATCCACTAGGCTACCAATGATCGCCAACATAAGCATAATTTTAAAGGGCTCGTCATGCGCCTACAGGCCCGATGGGCATGATGAGCATAGGAAGCAAGGTAAGAGAATAATGTCTGATTCATGGTAGTTTATTTTTTATGTTATTGTCCCTTTAAGATATTTATGTTGGTTAATGGTGAAGAGATATTATTTTTTTTGTCATTCCTCTGACCTTGGTAGAATCTGTGTTTTCATTTTTAACATCCAGTTTCGGCTCTGATCACCTGGTACATTGTGTAAATAAAGCCATGGAAACCCATTCCTTGACAAAATAATTGAAGCCACAGGTTAAATGTGAATCTACATGAGCTCTTTATACTAGTATCATTATTCTCGCACAAGATATTAGAATGGAGACATCACTAAAAAATGATTACTTGTAAGCTCAAAATTACATTTGATGCTATTAATTAAAAAATGTTTGTGATGGTTGAATGTACACTTAAAATTATATTACAGTAAATATGTTAGCTTTCTGAATTACAGTATATAATAACCACTGCAGAGAAAATTGTGTTTAATCAAATAAATGTTAATTATGTATATTGTCAGTTATGTTTAAACATATATGCAACCACATTACTTTATTTCAGGAGTTCACCATCTGCTCTTTAGTTTTCAATATGTTGATGATTTTAATGTTGCATCACTCTATATGAAACTTATTTGAGTCAATCTATCTTCTGTTATATTTGACATAGAGCATCTGCAGCACCCGAATGTCTCTCCCACATCTAGAGCAAATTTTACTGACTGACATCCAGTTTGCCACTACATAGTGTAACCCTCAATTATGTGATATCACGCACTCTTGCCCCCTATTACCATATACCATATAGTTGCTCATTCCTCATTATAAATTCTGCCCATAGTTATCCTTTAATTCGGCAATCCCATAGAGCCATTTCCTCTCAAGCGCCTTTAAAAATATTCCCCTCCCTATCTCTTATTTGAGGTTCTTTGGGTCTTCCACCAAAGATAGGAGCTTGTCTTTAGACTTTTATAATATACCTTCTGATCTTGATTGTAAGCCATATTTACAAATCTACCAGCTCATGTTATATCAACATACCCCCGGACACGTCCCCCCCCTCCGTCAATATTAAAGCAGCTCTTGTCTGTTGCCTACCCCTTATGTTTTTCTTTTCATACTATTTCATACTAAACTTTTTACCTATTAAAAAAAAATAGAGATTTCTTACTACTAAGTTCATTCACATATTCATTGGTGGAGTTACAAGATGACCAACAGATAAGTGTCCAGAAAATCTATACATATCAAAGGATATGATCATAGGTTACTTCATCACAAACTATATCCTATTTTCTTATAGACATCTTCCTAATTATATACAATCCAAGAGGCATAATTGTGTCTTCTACCGCTTCCACGATAAGCCTGCAAATAGGTTCTATTATCTATTGTCTATGTTATACACCCTCATATTTTATGTACTCTGTAAATTATTTGTTGATGTTAATGAACATTATTCAATATGTTGAATTTGCCAACAATCTCAATAAAAATTGTTTATATAAAAAAAAAAACATATGCAGACTGTTGCACTTTGTGGATGTTCCCTTGGAAAATGATATTGAAAATGTATATTAACTAAACCTGAGCAAACTAAACTAAGTGTTTAGAGCATGGTTTGTTTGCTCAGGCCCATCCATGATAATACAGGCCAAGTTCTGACAGTATATAAATAGTCCACTAGGAGGACCAGAGACCAGTGGCTGATGGGGAAGTTTTAAACTTGTGGGGCAGAATACTTGGCCATTTCCATACCCTTAATAAGTTGTTGTTTTTCATTGTTTTAATATAGGTACCTGACATTTATTCATTAATTTATGTTTCTTTGTTTTAGTATTTAGCTAAATAATAGTTGACACTGTGTTTAATATCGCCTTCATGATTTTTAATTAGAAATAAATCACTGACACCTAGATTACGAGTCTTGCACTAAACAGGGTGCAAAATGAATGTAACAAAAAGTTGCGTTATTTCACCCTCCATAGCACTGACATTAAGAGTTTCTGAAAAGCCTCCTTGCGCGTGTGATATGGTGGCGTTAAGCTCCATACCGCACAAAATCCAAGGGCTGATTTGACGTGCTGGTGCACGCTTTCCCCCCTAGACATCAATGGGGAGAGAGTGTTAGAAAAAAACCTAACACCTGCGATCACGGAATGAAAATTTCCGTAACTTAACCCCATTGATATCTATGGTTAAAAAAAGTTATGTTTAAACCTAACACCCTAACATAAACCCCAAGTCTAAACACCCATAATCTGCCGCCCTCAACATCGCCAACACCTAAATAAAGTTATTAACCCCTAATCTGCTGCCCCGACATCGCCAACACGAATAAAAGCTATTAACCCTAATCTGCCGCTCCCCGACATTGCCGCCACTATAATAAAGTAATTAACCCCTAAACCTCCGGCCTCCCACATGTCCAACACTAAATAAACCTATTAACCACTAAACCGCTGTCCCTCCACATCACAAAACACTAAATTAAACTGTTAACCAAATTAAACTAATTGCCAAAAATAATTAACACCAAAATCACGAAAAATAAAAAACACTAAGATTACAAAAAATAACTAAATTATCAAAAATAAAAACAATTACACCTAATCTAATAGCCCTATAAACATAAAAAAGTCTGCCCTAATAAAAACACCCACTAGCCTACAATAAACTACCAATAGCCCTTAAAAGGGCCTTTTGTAGGGCATTGCCCTAAAGAAATCAGCTCTTTTACCTGTAAAAAAATTAAAGTCCCCCCAACAGTAAAACCCACCACCAAACCAACCTCCCAAAATAAAAAACCTAACTCTAAAAAAAACTAAGCTACCCATTGCCCCTAATTATTATTATTATCGGTTTTGTAGAGCGCCAACAGATTCCGCAGCACTACAAACATAGGCGGAATACAAGGAAACATTTATCGGGATCAGACTGGTAGAGAGCCCTGCCAAGAGTCGCACTGTTGTAGTCAGCTCTAAAGAAGGTGGCCTACAAACAGCATGGCTCTTAGGCTTACATGCTAAGTGGGTTCAAGGGGATAGCAACGGAGGAGAGGAAACAGTATAAAGAAAGGTTAGTGTAGATTGTATGCATCCCTGAACAGTAAAGTCTTTAGAGAGGGCTTGAAGTTTTCAAAACTAGGAGAGAGTCTTGTGGAGCAAGGCAAAGAGTTCCACAAGATTGGAGTCAGTCTGGAGAAGTCCTGTAAGCGGGAGTGTGAGGAGGTAACAAGAGAGGAGGAGAGTAGGTCATGAGCAGAGCGAAGGGCTGAGATATAGGGGGGAGCAGTGCAGTTGAGGGGTTTGTATGTCAGAGTGAGAATTTTGTGTTTAATCCTGGAAGCAAGAGGAAGCCAGTGAAGGGATTGGCAGAGAGGTGCAGCAGATAAAGAGAGAAGTGTAAGGAAGATGAGCCTGGCAGAGGCATTCATTATGGATTGCAATGGAGCTAGGCGGCAGCTGAGGAGACCAGAGAGGACAGAGTTGCAGCAATCAAGGTGGGAAAGGATGAGAGAGTGGATTAAAATCTTAGTTGTGTCTTGTGTAAGGAAATGTCTAATTTTAGAGATGTTTTTAAGGTGGAAGCGGCAGGATTTAGCCAAGGACTGAATGTGAGGAGTGAAAGAAAGATCTGAGTCAAGTGTGACCCCAAGACATTGGGCATGCGGGGTAGGGGTAATGATGGAATTGTCGACAGTTATAGAGAGATTGGGGGGTGGAGATTTTGGAAGGAGGAAAAATAAGGAGCTCAGTTTTGGAGAGATTTAGCTTGAGGTAGTGAGGGGACATCCAGGAAGAGATGTGAGAAAGACAGTTAGTGACATGGGTTAGCAAGGAGATAGGTCTGGTGCAGAGAAGTAGATTTGGGTGTCAACTGCATAGAAATGATATTGGAATCCGTGGGACTTTATTAGGGAACCTAATGATGATGTGCAGATTGAGGGGACAGAGGACAGAGCCTTGCAGTACCCCAACAGAAAGTGGTGACGGGGCAGAGGAGACCCTAGAGAAGGCTACACTAAAGGCACAGTTTGACAGATAAGAAGATAACCACAAATGCCGAAGGATTGGAGGGTTTGAAGCAAAAGAGGGTAGTCAACAGTATCAAAGGCTGCAGACAGATCAAGGAGGATAAGCAGAGAGAAGTGGCCTTTTGATTTTGCTGTAAGTAGGTCATTGGTAACCTTAACGATTGCTGTCTCTGTGGAGTGATGGAGACAAAATCCAGATTACAGTGGGTCGAGAAGGGTGTTTAATGTAAGGAAATGGGATAGGCATGCATATACTAGCTTTTCGAGAAGCTTTGAGGCAAGAGGGAGTAGGGAAATAGGGCGGTAGTTGGATGGGGAGGTTGGATCAAGAGAAGGTTTTTTGAGGATAGATGTGACCAGTGCATGTTTCAAGGATGAGGGAAATATACCTGTGCTGATGGAGAGGTTGAAAATGTGTGTGAGTATAGGGGGAAGGGTAGAAGAGTGAGAGGGGAGCAGCTTTGAGGGGATAGGGTCAAGAGGACAGGTAGTGAGGTGAGAGCTCAGTATAAGTGCCGAAATTTCTTCCTCAGTAACAGGGGAGAAAGAGCTAAATTTATGGCTATGTGGGTTGTGGTTGATCACGAGCGTTTGAGGGGGTGAGAGAATGGAAGTATGTTGAGAGCTGATTTTGTTTCTGATGAAGTCGATGTTGTTATTGAAGTGGCTTTCAAAGTCTTGAGCTGACAAGAAAAAGTTGTATTAGGGGGTGGGGGTGGGTAGAGAAGAATATTGAAAGTGGAGAACAGACGTTTTGGGTTTTAAGAAAGATTAAAGATAAGAGTAGAGAAGTAATGTTGCTTATAGAGATTAAGGGCAGAATAGTAGGAATTCAAAATGAACTTGTAATGAACGAAATCAGCTGAACTCCGAGATTTTCTCCAGTGCCACGCAGCAGTACGTGAACATCTGTGTAGGTACCATGTCAGAGGAGTATGCCAGGGCTGAGGATGAGTGTGTTATTTCAGAGCAATGGTAAGAGGGGCCAGATTGCCAAGGACCAATGTAAGGGTGGAATTATAGTGGCAGATAGATTGGTCAGGGCAGGAGAAGGAGGAGATGGATGAGAGGAGAGGTTCGAGGGAATTAGCAAGCTGTTGCTGATCTAATGACATAATGCTTCTGTGAAGTTTGGTGTACAGAGTAGAAGGAGGGAGAGTTGTAGGGAGGGATGAGATGTTGTAAGTAAGGAGATGGTGGTCAGAAAGAGGAAAAGGAGAGTTTGTTAAGTTTGAAATAATGCATCGATAGCTAAAGATCAGGTCAAGGGAGTGACCATCTTTGTGAGTGGGAGAGTCAGTCCATTGTGACACACCGAAAGAGTAAGTGAGTTACAGAAGTTGTTTTGCAGAGGAGGCATTGGAATTGCCAAGAGGGATGTTGAAATCGCCAAGAATGAGGGCAGGGGTGCCTGAGGAGAGGAAATAAGGTAGCCAGGCAGCCAAGTGATCTAGAAATTGAGTTGAGGAGCCAGGGGGTAGGTATATGACTGCAAAACGTATAGAGAGGGGAGAGAATAAGTGAATCATGTGGGTTTCGAATGAGGAAAATGTGAGGGAAGAGATGGGATGTATTTTTTGGAAGGTGCAACGAGAGGCATTTGTATGGGCATTGCCCTTAAAAGGGCATTTAGCTCTTTTGCATTGCCCTTAAAAGGGCATTTAGCGCTTTTTCAAAGCCCAAAGCCCTAATCTAAAAAAAACCTAACTCTAACCCCAGAAGATCTACTCACGGTTTCTGAAGTCCAGACATCCATCTCCATCCAGGCGGCAACGTCTTCATCCAGGTGGCGAGGGTTTCATCCATCCCGGGGGCGTCTTCTATCTTCA